>NC_091219.1:29191088-29198588 GCF_040958095.1 Procambarus clarkii | reverse complement strand
ACAGGAGCGGTGCTGAATGAGTGAATAATGAAGTATTGGGGCCAGACTGAGTGTGGGTGTGGGGTAAACAGTGCAGGGTTGGGGCAGAGTTAGGGCGCCTGGAACAGGCTGTGTGTGTGTGTCATGGGGGAGGGTGGTGGTGGTGAGACGGGCATGTTGAGCCTGCCTCCCTTCACAGTCTAATATACAGACCCACCGATCTGTACTACTACAGTCTACCTCGGGCTCCATGATCTGTACTACTACAGTCTACCTCGGGCTCCATGATCTGTACTACTACAGTCTACCTCGGGCTCCGTGATCTGTGCTACTACAGTCTACCTCGGGCTCCATGATCTGTACTACTACAGTCTACCTCGGGCTCCATGATCTGTACTACTACAGTCTACCTCGGGCTCCATGATCTGTGTTACTACAGTCTACCTCGGGCTCCATGATCTGTGCTGCTACAGTCTACCTCGGGCTCCATGATCTGTGTTACTACAGTCTACCTCGGGCTCCGTGATCTGTGTTACTACAGTCTACCTCGGGCTCCATGATGTGTGCTACTACATTCTACCTCGGGCTCCATGATCTGTACTACTACAGTCTACCTCGGGCTCCATGATCTGTGCTACTACAGTCTACCTCGGGCTCCATGATCTGTGCTACTACAGTCTACCTCGGGCTCCATGATCTGTACTACTACAGTCTACCTCGGGCTCCATGATCTGTACTACTACAGTCTACCTCGGGCTCCATGATCTGTGCTACTACAGTCTACCTCGGGCTCCGTGATCTGTGCTACTACAGTCTACCTCGGGCTCCATGATCTGTGTACTACTACAGTCTACCTCGGGCTCCATGATCTGTGCTACTACAGTCTACCTCGGGCTCCGTGATCTGTGCTACTACAGTCTACCTCGGGCTCCATGATCTGTGCTACTACAGTCTACCTCGGGCTCCATGATCTGTGCTACTACAGTCTACCTCGGGCTCCATGATCTGTGCTACTACAGTCTACCTCGGGCTCCATGCCAGTTATGTATAAATCATGTGTGTTTGGGTCCACCTCCACCTTCCCTTCACACCGGTCGGTTTAATCCTGATTAACACCCCTGGGGGGAGAGGAGGAAGGGGGGGGGGTACTGGGGCCCTGGCACGCCTTGTGGAGTGCTTACCTATCAGTGTTTACCTATCAGGGACTATGGGAAAACGAGGTCTAGCTCTACATACCCAGAGTGATTGCATTAGTTAACAGCTTTTGTCACCCACAACATTTATAATGATTCTTATGTGGTTTTTTTACGCTGAATTCAAATTTATAATCACAATTTTCTCTCGCCCATATTATTTTTTTACAATTATTTAACTATTGAATTTATAGGTATATGTGTATGAACTACGGAGCACATATAAGGATTTGACATGTAATATGTCTTTAAGAATCTATTCCTTGAATTCTCACTTGGAGTTCTTGCCGACAAACTTAGGCGTTGTTAGCACCAGTAACGGTGAGGGAGGCCAGGATACTGCCAGCCTGGGCGTTGTTAGCGCCAGTAATGGTGAGGGAGGCCAGGATACTGCCAGCCTGGGCGTTGTTAGCGCCAGTAACGGTGAGGGAGGCCAGGATACTGCCAGCCTGGGCGTTGTTAGCGCCAGTAACGGTGAGGGAGGCCAGGATACTGCCAGCACCAGTAACAGTGAGGGAGGCCAGGATACTGCCAGCACCAGTAACAGTGAGGGAGGCCAGGATACTGCCAGCACCAGTAACAGTGAGGGAAGCCAGGATACTGCCAGCACCAGTAACAGTGAGGGAGGCCAGGATACTGCCAGCACCAGTAACAGTGAGGGAGGCCAGGATACTGCCAGCCTGGAACATACCGTCCAGGACAAGTCCAGTGTGGTGGCTGGATGCTCAAGGGGGGGAATGTTCCCTAAGCAACATATACCAGGAAGTCATAGAGATAACTCCCTGTAGGTCATTTTTTAAATGTCATCGTAGTATATATATGTAAATGTTAATTTACATATATTAATATATGTAATATGTTAATTTATTCAAAATTAACCTATGATCACTAAAAACCTTACATGATACCAACACAACTAGTAATATATTTGAACTTAGCATGAACATTCTATTAAAATCACGTATTCATTTGTGACAAAAATGTTATTTACTTCACACAGAGAGATCACACTAACGTGATGCATCAAATGAACAATTAACTCAGTCGATTAAGGCAGTGTCTGGGATGCTCCCGGACGCAGGTTCGAATCCTCGTCACGGCCCTTGTGGATTTGTTCATTTGTTATTTACTTTCTCGACGAGTGTTAATAGTGTGACATAATTCCCCCCCAGCATAGCAGAGGAAACTGCCTCTTCCTACTCACCTTCCTTGTACATCACTCTGCGCACCATCTATATACGACCTGTATGAAGTTCAACCCCCGAGACGCATGTCTGGAGAGCACCTCCAGTCACCCTCCATCCCTCCCCCCCCCCCCCCCCCCCGGAGCACCAGTCAGGTGTAAGACCCAGATCTGCCGCCTCATCGTTACCTGCGGGTAACAAGCAGTTTCACTACCGGCTTGTGGGTTCCGAGCTTTGGTGACAAAGGATGTGACGTCACCAGCAAGGGTGTAAGTACCCTTGACCTGCCTCACCAGTCTCTTATCAGGTGCTCAGAGATCACCACTACGGCGCCGCGTGACGCTGGCCGCCCGCTGCTCCATGTGCAGGTGGTAGTGTTTCTGTCAATATTCTCTTAGTCTCACTTTTGTTGCTATATTAACGTAAGGTTATTTATATCTACTTGTTAAATGTGTTAGCCAAGTATTGTCCATTCAGGGGAGTGGTATTGTATATTTGTCATGTGTTGTTTGTTAATTTTGATATTAGAGTAAATTGTGTTAATTTTTCGTGTAGCCGCACTACTGCGTCGCGTCACAATAGTTTGGTCAGCCTTCAGGGGCAGACTGTTGTCGACGTAATAGATGCGATATATCTTGTGTGTGTCTGTAATTTTATTCACCCGGGCAACAGAAGCCTCGAACACCCAATCTCCAACACTGATTGGAGGTTGCTCTATGAACTGCACTATTGGGCTAGCATTTTTTTATTATTATTATTATTATTATTATTTTCTACCACAGACGTGGCCACACATTTACAATGCTAACCAGCATATATACATTTTCTTCTGTCCTCCATGGACAGGGTTAGAGATGTGTTAAACATATAGTTCAAGGGTTTATTGAACACTCAACCACAGAAGGTGATTCGGTGCTTTTAAAATTCTAAGCTAACCGGGCTAGCATTAAAAGGGAAGGATTCCAAGGCACCTAACCGCTACCCAAAGGTTACTACCTTCCCCGGGCTGCACAGGTGAGTTATGTGAGCCACACAGTGAGTGGTATAAAGCTAGCAGTTGATAAAGCAACTTCTGCAGGCGATGAGTCACGACAACGTGGCTGAAGATATGATCACCAATCATAACAAAAATGAAGAAACGACGATGCTTTGGTCGGTTCTGGACCATTATTAAGTCGTGTAGACTACAGCACTTGATATTGGTCCAGCACGGACCGAAACTTTGTCGTGTCTTCATTTTATGATGTATTTAATTGATTAGGAGAGGGCTTCTTTAATAACGAATTGTAAAATTATTTTCAATAGAAACATTATTGAATGTGCTTTACTACAGATTACAAAGTCATATAATTTGAACATTAATAGTGATTTGTATAATTTAGATAGATTTTTGAATGATTAGTTAAAAGAATCAACTTAATGAGATCATTGATACACATTTATCTCAATAATAGCTTATTAATATCCCCTTAACTCATTATGAACATTGTTTCTCACCTCACCTCATTCCTGCCTGTATATCCACACCACTCAATTGTAAATCCATCCTTTTGAAGATGTATTATTAAATACGAAAGTACTTCAGGAAATTGCTGTCTTAATCCTTCCTTCGTGATCTGACATTGTCATATTGTTCATCAAGTATTAATTTCTTCGTGATTTACACACACGCTAATGGTTGTTCAAGCAAATATACTCATATACACTCAGTTGGAAGCATTTATTGTAATATTCTCATCTGTATCCATTAGAGAGAATGTGTGTTTGTTTGTTGTTGTGTTGGAGATGGTTGGCCAGACCTCGTAGTGGGTCGCGCGCCTCTTTCCGCGCTCACTTGTCATTGTGTCTTTAACGAATGACTTATTCTGTTTTTAAATATTTTAAATATTCGGGAAATTACAGAGCAGATAGTCTAGGTTGTTTATGGCTGTTTATTGAAGTCTTGTCATTTTCAGTATAAATATACTGAATACTTAACATACTTTGAACAAATTGAATCTCTTACTGGATAAAATTTAATTTAGTAGTCATTTGTGTCGTCTAAGTAATACATTAACAAAAATAAGCCCGTTAAGAGTATTAAGACTCAAAGCTCTTAAATCTTTGTGGTCTTGTGCTCATGTTTATGTTCTTGTGTGTTTATCTATATTGTGCTCCTCCAAATGTGCTTGTTGGGTCGAGGTTCTGCTCTTGAGCTCCGCCATTCCATCAGTTGGCAAATGCAATGAGCCAATTACATCATGTCATTTGTATTTGTTTTGGAAGCAGTGTATGAAGTGTAGCTCAACAGTCTCCCCTTCTGACCGGTGTATGAAGTGTAGCTCAACAGTCTCCCCTTCTGACCGGTGTATGAAGTGTAGCTCAACAGTCTCCCCTTCTGACCGGTGTATGAAGTGTAGCTCAACAGTCTCCCCTTCTGACCGGTGTATGAAGTGTAGCTCAACAGTCTCCCCTTCTGACCGGTGTATGAAGTGTAGCTCAACAGTCTCCCCTTCTGACCGGTGTATGAAGTGTAGCTCAACAGTCTCCCCTTCTGACCGGTGTATGAAGTGTAGCTCAACAGTCTCCCCTTCTGACCGGTGTATGAAGTGTAGCTCAACAGTCTCCCCTTCTGACCGGTGTATGAAGTGTAGCCCAACAGTCTCCCCTTCTGACCGGTGTATGAAGTGTAGCTCAACAGTCTCCCCTTCTGACCGGTGTATGAAGTGTAGCCCAACAGTCTCCCCTTCTGACCGGGTTCTTCTGTGAAGAATACTTGTAACTAAATCAGTTTTTCCTGACTCCTGTGTGGCTCAGGCGTCTATTATCCATACCCCCTCGTTCAACTATTTCTCATTTTGAACATCATTTTTTTCATGTTCACTTTTCAACATCCACTTTGTTAATTTCCCTTAAAGTTTTGTATGTGATCATCATGTCCCCAGCTCCTCCTCTCCTCCAATGTAGTAAGATCCTATTCTCTGATTTTTTTATATTTTGTTCCTCATAATTTAGCGACACCATGTTGTATAACTCTTGTTTTTATCTACTTTTATTTTGTTTTCAGGTGAGAGTTCCACGCCGGGGCTGCGTACTGAAAGGTAAGTCTCTCAGACGTTATATATTGATTTCTAAAGGCTTGTGTGTGTCTAGGTTCTGGCAAGTTACTGCAGACGTTATGATGCGGATGTGTGCATGTGGTGTCGAGTTTGGGGTTACGTCGACAGGACCCCTATCAGATATTGTTCATGGGGTTCACCTGATCCTGTTCCTAGCTGCATACCTTGGCAACGTTCAGAGATGAAGTCATGTAGCCATTTTGCAGGTGAACTCTGTATCGTGTCTAGGTTCTTTTGTTTTTCCTCAACTTCAGATAGTTAAGCTCTCCTCTCTCTCTCTCTCTCTCTCTCTCTCTCTCTCTCTCTCTCTCTCTCTCTCTCTCTCTCTCTCTCTCTCTCGCTCTCGCTCTCTCTCTCTATCCCATTCCTGTCTGCTTGCCTACCTATGTATCTACCTAATAGACTGTTTGCCAGCCTACCTACCTGCCAGCCTGCCTCCTGCCTGCCTGCCTACCTGCCTTCCTGCCTGCCTGCCTGCCTGCCTGCCTGCCTGCCTACCTGCCTGCCTGCCTGCCTGCCTGCCTGCCTGCCTGCCTGCCTGCCTGTCTGCCTGTCTACCTGCCTGCCTGCCTGCCTGTCTACCAGCCTGCCTGCCTGTCTACCTGCCTGCCTGCCTGCCTGTCTACCTGCCTACCTGCCTGCCTGCCTGCCTGCCTGCCTGCCTGCCTGCCTCCAACCTGTTCATCTCATTTTAACATTCGCGACAAAGCCGCTTCTTCTTGCTCAGAACAATGCTTCAGTACAAATATTATCCAAGTACCGAAAATGTGGAAATGTAAACAATCAGGCAACGGAAAATGAGAGTTCCGGAAGAGTTGTTTGGTTTGGTTTATGATTTTATTGTGTTAGTTTCTCAGCTTTAAATCTTAATCACGAAACTGCACGTTCCGGATCAATTGAATTTACATATTTTAACTTGAAAGCACTTAAAGCAAGCTTTTTCTAGGGGAATCAGGATCGAACAGCAATCAAAAGTGGGCGGATAAAGTGAGAAGAAAATAGGGCGGTTGTGATGTGTTACTGTGGCAACATGTATGACAGCGGCCCAGCTGGCCATGGTCGGGTGGAGATGAGGGCCAATGTTACCACAGTTCCCCCCATCACACCCACCACCACTACCGCCAACACGCTACAGAAAGGAAAACTAACACATTCCCATCCACGTATTACTAAAAAATCCATCGAGATATATATATATATATATATATATATATATATATATATATATATATATATATATATATATTATATATATATATATATATATATATATATATATATATATATATATATATAAAAGATACCACCATACCTAAAAATCCCCCAACACAGTGATAAAGAACATCCCACCACCACCACCTCCACCAGTAACTGTAACCTGCCAGCCAACTGCCTGTAATTTTAATTCTCAGTCTGCCGTCGTTGGCTGCGTTCGCGAGCTGTGAATCCAGATTGAAGGAATTCAGTCTGGATTTACCCTCTGAACAGTCGTATTCCTTCAAGCGGTGAATCATTATTGAGAAATTTTAGATTCTTGTATGATTTATTAATTCTGAATTAACTACTGCGTGAAGGCGGCTCGGCAGTTGGGTAATTAATGTGGTCTGTAGGTGGTGGTCCCCACGACTGAGGGAAGAGGACACGAGGGATAAGGTTAGTGTTGGTGGAATGGAAGGTGACAATGGGTGGCAAGAGAGGTAAGAGTGGGGGAAATAGAGAGGGAATGGGAGAGAAGGAGAAAGGAAGTGGGAGGGAAAGGAGGGAGTAGTCAGGGAAAGAGTAAAGGGTATGGGAGGGAGAAGATGGAGGGTGTGGGAGGAGAGGGAGAAGAGGGAGAAGGGCTGAGCATTTGAGACGCCCAAGAATTTCTCGCAGTTTGCGAAATAGTTGCAGTGTTTACTGTCGTGTTCTGTGTTGGAGGCTCCGTGGAGCACACTGAGACGCACGAGCATGGGGGGGGGGAGGAGGGAGGAGGGAGAGGAAAGGTAGGAAAAAATAAGGGTAAGGGAGAAGGGACCGGAAGAGGGAGGGGAAAAATGAGGAATG
>NC_091219.1:29146088-29186088 GCF_040958095.1 Procambarus clarkii | reverse complement strand
TATTGTTAATATCGTTGTTGTTATATGGTGATTACTGACGTTATCACCTCTCACAGTCCTCAACAGGAAGACGCGTTGTATACGTGTTTATGTGGGCAGAGTTGGCATGGTTGTGTGGGAGCCAGCCTGGGAGGCTCCCACGGCTGTGTGGGAGCCTACACAACCCGCATGGTTGTGTAGCATACTCTTGCGCCATGGGAGCAACAACCAGGAGATGCAACACAAGGCCGGTTGTCTCTAGGATGTATAGTGCTGTGGCGACCCCTCGTGACGCTTTTGTCATGTACGGGCCTTATCTCCCCCTCTATTACATTACCCTCCATTCTTCCCCTTCTTCATACTCCCTATTCTCCCCTTCCTTCTTACTCCTTCCCATCCTCCCTCCTTCCTCCATTTCCCCTCCCCTCATTACTGCTGGAGGTAATATTGGAGGAGAGGTAATGATAGTGGCCGGTACCATTGTAAGTGGTATAGTGGTGGAGGCAGGTACCGTCGGAGGGGAGCAAGGAACCTCACACCAAACATGAGGTACATCACCCCACCACCAGCGGGCGTCTTGTCTTCCAGGATTACATGTAACAACACCTCCCCCCCGCCACCCCCACCCCCCTTACCAACCCTCACCCCCCTTCACTGTGCATCCGTGAAGAAACGACCTGAACAATACTGACACCTTGCATGGGCTAAGATATAGATACCATGAATGGATAAGATACCTTGCATGGGCTGAGATATAGATACCATGCATGGATAAGATACCTTGCATGGGCTGAGATATAGATACCATGCATGGATAAGATACCTTGCATGGGCTGAGATATAGATACCATGCATGAATAAGATACCTTGCATGGGCTGAGATATAGATACCATGCATGGATAAGATACCTTGCATGGGGAAGGAGTCCAACAATGACTGGTGGCGTGGGAGGTCTGAGACTCGCAGAAGGGAGAGATCTCCCATAAGCATCATGGGGTTCCCAGCCATTCTAAGATAAACTCAAAATCCTTTAGTCTATAAACTCTAGTGATGGAAGACTACCTAAGGGAATCCTAGCAACTTGGGTACCTCCAGTCATAGCAACTTGGGTACCTCCAGTCATAGCAACTTGGGTACCTCCAGTCATAGCAACTTGGGTACCTCCAGAGGGTGAATGTGTCCAGAGGGCGCCACCGTGGGAGCCTCCAGGGAGAGGGCCACCGTGGGAGCCTCCAGGGAGAGGGCCACCGTGGGAGCCTCCAGGGAGAGGGCCACCGTGGGAGCCTCCAGGGAGAGGGCCACCGTGGGAGCCTTCAGGGAGAGGGCCACCGTGGGAGCCTCCAGGGAGAGGGCCACCGTGGGAGCCTCCAGGGAGAGGGCCACCGTGGGAGCCTTCAGGGAGAGGGCCACCGTGGGAGCCTCCAGGGAGAGGGCCACCGTGGGAGCCTCCAGGGAGAGGGCCACCGTGGGAGCCTTCAGGGAGAGGGCCACCGTGGGAGCCTCCAGAGAGAGGGCCACCGTGGGAGCCTCCAGGGAGAGGGCCACCGTGGGAGCCTCCAGAGAGAGGGCCACCGTGGGAGCCTTCAGGGAGAGGGCCACCGTGGGAGCCTCCAGAGAGAGGGCCACCGTGGGAGCCTCCAGGGAGAGGGCCACCGTGGGAGCCTCCAGGGAGAGGGCCACCGTGGGAGCCTTCAGGGAGAGGGCCACCGTGGGAGCCTCCAGGGAGAGGGCCACCGTGGGACCGTGTTCTCAGGACCGGTTGTGTCACACAGGCAGCAAGAAGCCCCGCGGCGCTGTAGAAACACCGCGGGTTACTTCGGCCGGATGTGTCTAGTGTAGATGGCGTTGGGCTGCGTAGGGTGGCGTTGGGCTGCGTAGGGTGGCGTTGGGCTGCGTAGGGTGGCGGTGGCCTGCGTAGGGTGGCGGTGGCCTGCGTAGGGTGGCGGTGGCCTGCGTAGGGTGGCGTTGGCCTGCGTAGGGTGGGGGGGGGGTAGAGGATGGCAGCACAGGGGAAGAGAGAGTAGAGGCGAGCAGTACACGCCGTAGGGCAGAATTGTGTTGTCAACAATGCTGTATTTTCTACGTCATGTCGTCAGCGGACGAAACAAGTTTCGTGACGAAGAGACAAACGGACAAAAACACCCGACCACCCTCCCTCACCCACGAGAACGACCACCCTCCCTCACTCACGAGGACGACCACCCTCCCTCACCCACGAGGACGACCACCCTCCCTCACCCACGAGGACACCACCCTCCCTCACTCACTCACGAGGACGACCACCCTCCCTCACCCACGAGGACACCACCCTCCCTCACTCACTCACGAGGACGACCACCCTCCCTCACTCACGAAAACGACCACCCTCCCTCACTCACGAAAACGACCACCCTCCTTCCCTCACGAGGACGACCACCCTCCCTCACGAGAACGACCACCCTCCATCACTTACGAGGACGACCACCCTCCCTCACTCACGAGGACGACCACCCTCCCTCACTCACGAGAACGACCACCCTCCATCACTTACGAGGACGACCACCCTCCCTCACTCACGAGGACGACCACCCTCCCTCACTCACGAGGACGACCACCCTCCCTCACTCACGAGAACGTTAAGCTACCTTCAAGCTTCGGCTGGACGGTAGATCGACGGTTTCGCTTCATTCAGGTCGGTGTTCAATCCCCGACCGTCCAAGTGGATGGGCAACATTCCTTTCCCCCGTCCCATCACAAATCCTTATCCTGATCCCTTCCAGGTGCTATATTGTCGTAATGACTTGGCGCTTTCCCTTGATAATTCCCTCTCTTACTCCTGAAATCCTGTCCTATAATATCGATACAAAATTTCGCGATTTAAATTGTTGAAAATAACCAGGAACCGCTGCGAGTGCTGTGTATAGAGGAGGGCCGCGGAGGAGCCTAGCGCCGTGTCCTCCAGAACCTCCCAACCTTCTACCACAATTATGTCTATGACAAACTCTCTCCTTCGTCACTAATGGTCCCGTGGCAAGGTCCTGCAGACGGCCCGCACTTCGTCACCAACTCCAGACACACCGACACTTGGTTCATTAGTACTGCTCTAGTATTTAAAATTTAGATTAAGAAAACATAGATTAGAAGAAAGAATGAGAAGGGAAAATAGTCAACTGGCCGCACTCTAATCTAAGATGAGGTCTGATAGAGACCTTTTGTGCCCTCTGTAATGCTTTTGCGCTACCGCTCACAGGATGAGTATGGGGTGCACAATAAACTAGCCGCCTTCGGCGGCAACAATCAAATGGCCGCACTCCGCTGAACTAAATCTAACATATCCTATTCTGCATCAGTACGTGTAGTACACCGACCAGGTGTATACACACTATAAACTTACTGATTGGCTATCATAAGAAACTTAAGGATGTCTGGCAGAGGTGCCTGCAGCTTTGTAATTTCTTTATCTAACCCTTCATATAGTCCAGGATAGCCGCATAAATGTTATTCAGCTACCCTAGATTTGTTAATATCTAGAGTTCATATTAACATATCTAGGTACGTTAATAATATATAAATAAGATGTATTTGTATAGAGCAAGAGAAGTGTGTGGAGAGAGCAGAGTGCAAGAGCGGGTCGTGGGAGAACCCCCGGAGTGAAGGGCTGACCAAGTGTGTCATCTCTACTGCCGTTGACAGCGCTCCGCTCCCTCTCTCAGCTTCTTATGGCGACACGAACGAGAACATGCAACCATAACAGACCGCAGAGCACCGCGGAGCACCGCGGAGCACCGCGAAGCGCCGATACGCAACGTAGCGGACCTTCAGGGAGTGGCCGCAGGAAGCCTGGAACCGTGGCGACGGTCCCCTTCTACGGTAGAGTGAGAGAGGCGTTTCAACGCGGTCGCCACACGAGCCCGCACGTTGTATTTACAAACGCCGGATCTAATTACCGCCGTGGGAGCTTCACGAGTACGTTGTGTGATACATCAGTTGTGATCACAGGAGTTGCTCACATGGAGTAGGATCAGTGGAGGGGGCAGCGTGTGGCTAGATCTCTACTTCAGGTGCTCTCTACCTTACTCCTGGCTGACTTCCCTATAGCTTCCCTACACCCCTCTGCGTATACTGGACAGTCTTTCAGCTTCCTTCACCCATAATGAAGTTCCCGCTGTTCTTTCCTGCTAATGAACACTATATGTTGGCCCACCATTACCCTCAATAGACGTTCATCGATTGATTGATTGATTGATGAAGAATAAGCCACCCAAGAGGCGGGACCGGCATGAATAGCCCGTAAGGTCGTTCATCGATCTCCCCAGCTCTATAATACTGCTCCCTCACCCTCCCCACTCGTGCCCCACCCCACTCGTGCACCTCCCCACTCGTGCACCTCCCCGCCCTCTGCCTCGCCGTCTTCGGCTAAAGCCATAATATTCTCCTCAGATGACCTATACACCTTCGTCACGCTCACGGTCATGCTCCCTTACGCTCACCCGTCCCGGCAGTCGTGTTCCCTTCCTCCTGAGGAATCACCTTCCCCCCTCACTCTAGGCCCCGTCGTCCTCCACCTTACACGTCAGCCACAGAGGACGGGACGTGGGGGGGGGGGGGGGGAGGGGTCTCATCTATACGGGACAGACACGGCACACTGGCCGTCGGCTCTCCTGCGCCCTGACGCAGAAGGTATCGCCGTGTTCGTCTCGAGTCGCGCGTGTCGCAAATTAATTTAGTTGCGTCAGCTGGGGGCGTGGCGTTGCGCGGGCGTTGTAAATCTTATGTGTCTGGCCGGGGTGACGACCAGGACGGGGGGGGGGGGAGGCTGGGGCCGGGGTGTGCTGGGCTCTGATATAAGCGTGAGGTAACTACATGATCAAGAGATGGGTGTGAGAAGTAGCCCGCCTACGCAAGCGCTCGCGTACACACACACACACACACACACACACACACACACACACACACACACACACACACACACACACACACAGGTGGTGGAGGCCAAGACCGTCAGTAGTTTCAAAGCGTTATATGACAAAGAGTGCTGGGAAGACGGGACACCACGAGCGTAGCTCTCATCCTGTAACTACACTTAGGTAATTACACTTAGGTAATTACACACACACACACACTACAGTAAGTAGTTAAATCTTCAAATATGGACACCATCAACAGAGCTTAATAAGAGCAGTAATTACTCTGCGCTTCGTCTCAAGACATAACTAGTATACCAAAATGTCAACTAATTATACTTTGCAATGACTGCCATTTACAACCAAAACCCAAAATAGAGCGATATACAGAGATAAACGGGAATGACAGACAATATTGGTAGATAGACAAAAATACCCGTAGTGTATTATTCAGAAAATAATCACAAACTAATAATATACTTAGAACTCATCCTCATCTTAATTACTTCACACATCTTCTAAATTGAATCATTTATAAGCATGTCTTAATACCTGGAGTAGGTTCTGGGAGACTTTCTACTCCAAGCTCGGTCCAGGGACAGAATTGGATTACTTTAAACCATATATGTGTTGCCTTAGGATTATTTGAAATGTTTTCCTTGTGGGATTACTTAAAATATTGAATAGATATATCAAATATTTTCAAGAATTACCAAGGGTTATATTCCCATAGGAATACCTTCCTAGTAAATATTAACTATTGTTTGTGTTAACGATTGGGACCCTTTGTACACGAAAGACTTATTTTTATTTACTCCTGCGTGTCAAAATAGTTAAAATGGAAATCAGGTCACAGTATGGAACTAAGAAATGCGATACGATCTTCAGGAAATGGCTTCAGAATAGCTGTCGTCCATTTGCGTTTTTTTCTTAGTGTGTGTGTGTGTGTGTGTGTGTGTGTGTGTGTGTGTGTGTGTGTGTGTGTGCGTGTGTGTGCGTGTGTGTGCGTGTGTGTGTGTGTGTGTGTAAGTGGTTCAAGAGACTCGAGCCTTAAAAATAGCCTTAATTAACATTACCTTTCACTGAATACAATCTCATAAGACATTACAATATGATACAATACAATATGATGTAGTACAGTGCTACATGACTGGCTTATCACAGGGTACATATTAAACAAACACCGTACAGTCTAAACCTTCCACTCAGAACCTTACAATAACCAATATACAAACAATAGACCATTTATTATTCCGGACCAATAATATATAGGCGCAATGTATAATATGTTTTCAGTGTTATATATTTTCCGGAAGTTGATCATTAGACACAAAGATACTAACTTCTCGCTTTAAGTCTTGATAAATTGTCCACAATACATTAATGCAACAAATTTATTCACAAATTGCCCGAAATACATCAGTGGAGTAGATTTATTCAGATAAATTGTTCATAATGCATTTATGAAATAAATTTATTTTTAAATAGTTCATAATTCATCTATGAAATTAATGTTCAGGTTTGTGTTCCAGATAAACTGCATCTTATCAAAAGATGTTTAGCCTAGGAATTCATATCCAGCAAATATTTGTTGTGGTCTAGACTAAAGCTTAAAATATAGCTGTAGTATACTGAATCTTAAAATACAACGGATGTATACAAAAACGTAAAAATCAGATGAAGAATACCAAAGCTTTGAATAGTTTTAATATACTAAAGCTATAAATACAGCAATAGTATACCTAAACTAAACATGTGTTAGCGGTAGTATGTAGTATGCTAAGCTTCACACACAGTTGCTTTGCTACCTCAGGAGAGGGTAGTCGGCCAAAGTTCAGTTGCTAGAACTACAGATCTCTGCAACACCCTACAGTCTTAAGATAAAAATTAATAAGGCTTATCATCGTCTTCCTAAACACCGTGTGTAAACAACCCACCAGCCAGACACTATAATCATTTCGAATATATACAGTAGCAACATATATTTAAATATATATCTATTTAAAATCAATTAATCTTAAGCAAATGCCAACGCTGTTGAAGACGTTTATAATTACAAAGTCCCGTGTTACTTCAAGGCCGTCTGATGTACTGTGAGAGCCTTTGTCATGTTCCTCAGCTAGGGAAGACAAGTGTAAACAAACGCTTGTGACACTAACTTCTCACCAACATCACTCACTGCATCATGCACCTGGCTGCGTTTACCACAGTTGGTTTTAAACATCGTGTTTCAGTTTGTTCGAAGATTGTGGGAGATATAAACAAATGGGTGGGAGAGAGAAAACTGAGACTCGCGGGCGAGGTAGTAGAGCAAATGTACATGTCACTTTACCCTATTCTTTCCCTACCATCTCATTGGGTATTAACACATGGCTGCCGTCAATACCCCCATCTCCGGCCTCCACCAATCCCTCCATTTTCGTCTTTCCTCCGTCTCTGACCGGCCTCCCTGCCTCCCTCCATTGGCTCCAGTTCAAGGGGCTCAATTTCTGCGATACCCACAGAATTCGCCATAACAATGGCTGGAAGGTTGAGAGGGTCGCCGGGGGCACTGTTTTGTGTGCATTTAACAGCTGCCTTCTGTTCACTACTCGGTGACAGCTACGGTCTCTCTCTCACACAGGCCAGGGCCAGCATCCTCCAGGTCACAGCTTGATGCCAATAGGGCCACGCATCGGTATACATTCCTGTAGGCACCAGGACAGCTTCCAATACCGGGCAGGACGAAGATACATAATGTTTCACCGAAACCCACCGTGAGCAGTTTCCCACGCGGACAAATCGTCGTTTATGTTCGTCATTAAGGTCTCGGACCCCCTGCTGCACGTCGAGGGCCCAGACGCGGATTCCCAGCACCGCCAGGTGTGAACTCCAGGCAGGTACACACAACACGGCCAGTCACACGTACATAAAAAGTTGCGACACGGTTTCTTCTTTGTGTGTCAGTTTCCGTGCTGGTTGGTATGGGGCCTGGTGCTCGGCCTGCTCGGCCCGTGTGTGCCGAGCGTGAGTGCATCAATACCTCAGAGAGAGAGGCCGTGAACGAGGAGAGTCAACGAGAGGCAAGGGAGCGTGTTTGGCCCAACACCGGTTACATAAAGGCGACCATTGTTGGCTTCCAGCTTCCACCACCGGACGCAAACAACTTCAGTGGTTGAAGACACTTCCATAATGACCCTGACACTTGACGGTGTTATTGTCGTCAGTAGGAACCACCAAGATGATATGGAGGCGTCATTATAACTTCCATTCTCCTCCCTACTTTGGTAACGATGCCTTGCTGCCAACTCCAACTTCTTGGTTGCAAACTGTTTCACGATATTCCATAATTATATATTTGGATCATGTAACGGGGCTAGGGAGGTGCTCATATCGGAGGCGAGGGGAAGGGCACTAATGTGAGCTAGCCGGAGTGAGACGGAGCAGTGGGTCTTGTCACCCCTCTGACCTCCATAACCTTGGGAGATGCACAAGGAAGTGTACAATTAGGCATCCTGGGTTAGGTCGCAAGGTTCGGCCAGGATCCCGTCGGAGGTAAGCGGGGCAGCCAGGGATTATGGTGAGGGTGGTAGCAGGCGGGGCTGGCACGCCCGTCCCTCACTCCTCTTCCTAACGTATACAACGTTCTAAGGACAACTTGTCTATTACTTCTAGATTAACATTTTTCTTCTTAAGCTTACAAGTTTCATCTTTAGGAAACCTAACAACATGAACTGCCAGAATTATACCGGTTAACTTACAGGTTTCCTAGTATTCCTGCGCTTAGGGTCCCCAAGGGAGACCCGACCGGCTCGTAGGAGCCTTAAGGAGACCCACGCCAACGCTTGGATAAACTCCAAGTTAAAAGGAGTTTATCTGCTTTTAAGAGCTTCAAGATACGAGTTAAAAATTTTCAGGTCTCACAGTGGGACCTGGTCTTAAGATTCTTAGGTCATGAAGAGTAACCTGAACTTTGTAGCAGTATCTTAAGGACACCCGAAGGAAGACCTGGTCTGTATACTTCTCTCCTTCAATTCCTGCAGAAAACATGTTTTACACAAGTTAAAAAAGTGACCAAATCAGGATTTAGAAGCTCATCGGCTTTCAATTATTTGTCGCGTAAATTAATCTTTAGTCATTGTGTTGCGTGTTTTTCTTGCTTCTATATTCGTTAAAAAATAAAACTGGTTCAGCAGACCAACTCATTTTAAAGTTATTAGTTCCGACTCGCAACTTGAGAAACTTGTTTGGTGTGTCGGAGATTGATGGATGGGAAGGCTGCCAGATACGGTCGTTTGAGGGTCCCTAAGTGATGAGGAGGCTGCCAGATACGGTCGTTTGAGGGGTCCCTAAGTGATGGGGAGGCTGCCAGATACGGTCGTTTGAGGGGTCCCTAAGTGATGGGGAGGCTGCCAGATACGGTCGTTTGAGGGGTCCCTAAGTGATGAGGAGGCTGCCAGATACGGTCGTTTGAGGGGTCCCTAAGTGATGGGGAGGCTGCCAGATACGGTCGTTTGAGGGTCCTTAAGTGATGAGGAGGCTGCCAGATACGGTCGTTTGAGGGGTCCCTAAGTGATGGGGAGGCTGCCAGATACGGTCGTTTGAGGGTCCCTAAGTGATGGGGAGGCTGCCAGATACGGTCGTTTGAGGGTCCCTAAGTGATGGGGAGGCTGCCAGATACATATACTATACAGTACATCAAAATAATCAAAGTAATCCTGGACACCATCGATCACAAACTATTTACTATACTGTGGTTTCAACATTTATTGAAATAAGTCTATCTTATCCTCAAGACAACATACAACCTTAAATCAAAGTTGATACAGACCAAACAGTTCATAAGATCACACATGAATATCCTACAATCAAATGAACAAATCCACAAGGGTCGTGATGAGGGTTCGAACTTACGTCTGGAATGATCCCAGACGCGCCTTAATCGACTGTGCCACGACATGGTTTGTCGTGATTTGTTTATTTGTGGATTTCCACAATTCTCGTGGATTTGATCATTTGATATATCACGCCATTGTGATTTCTGTGTGTATCCTACAATGAGTCAAGTGATGGAGTCCTTGTGAGTAAGTCCAACCCCACACACAAAACAAATTATCGTGACATTCTCTGAACAAGGTCCTTATATATCTAGTAATTTAAAGCTCTTTCGTATCCGAAAACAACTTCCGGTTTCCAACACGCGGGTAATAATTGCATAGTTAAGCCTAATTTCAGCTTCATTCCCATGTCGACCACATTGCGTTATCAACACTGCTTCCACGCAGGGTGCAGTTGCGCCTCCACAGATCTCCAGTATCAGCTCTTGATACTGGTAATGGCTCAAAAGGGCCACCACTTACGGGCTATTCATGCCCGTGCCACCTCTTGGGTGGCTTAATCTTCATCAATCAACACTGCTTCCCTGGTCCCGCTGACGCCACACAAATCAAGCGGATGTGCCTTGCCTTACACATGTATGCAATATACGCCATTGATGTATAAATGCTATTTATATATGAACATAATAGAAACTAAAAAAGTAATAATGCATGGGTGTAATTGTATCAAACAATATCTACATTGAACCGTTGGAATTGTGCGGTTCCGGACCTGATTTTACCAAGGTAAGGAGTCGAGGGTGAACCGTTCATAACCCTAGGCAGGTCGCTGGGTGGGGGTGGGGGGGGTCCTGTTGATGACCCCAGACAGGCCAATTGTCCCGTTGATGATCCCAGGCCGGACATTAAGGGTAGGGGGTCCCGTTGATGACCCCAGGTAGGCCGCAGAGTCGGGAAAGTTCCACTGATGACCCCAGGCAGGCTGTCGAGGGTAGGGGGTCCCGTTGATGACCCCAGGCAGGCTGCCAAGGGTAGGGGGTCCCGTTGATTACCCCAGGCAGGCTGTCAAGGGTAGGGGATCCCGTTGATTACCCCAGGCAGGCTGCCAAGGGTAGGGGGTCCCGTTGATGACCCCAGGCAGGCTGTCAAGGGTAGGGGGTCCCGTTGATTACCCCAGGCAGGCTGTCAAGAGTAGGGGATCCCGTTGATTACCCAAGGTTGATTCCACAAAGTTTTCATATAGTTATTATGTTCATCACAGACCTTCCGCCTCAGCCTTGGGCATCATCATCCTTGAGAACGAGTCACGTGATCACTTACGAGTCACGAGTCACTTACAAGCGTAACGAAAAGCAAAACAACTGAAGGGATTCGTGGGGTATTGCCGCTGGTAATGAACAAGTCACCCTGGATGGTAGCACAGCGTGAGCTGGCCACGACACCGTCACCTAGCTCCTGGACCCACAGTGATCTCGTGGCATCTGTCATCCCGTGTTGGGTCAGTGGCTCAGATGGGAAGCAAGTCTCTCGGACGATCACAACTTGACGGAAATTTTTCCTGAGAAGAAGCAAGATGAGCGCTTAGTCCTCAAGGGTCCCCGGTGTGGTCTTGTGGTAACCTGGTCACTTAGAGACTCTGGGCAGAGATGATTCCCAGACCATCACAGTTTGGTTTCTCCAGAAACAGCGGCGGTTTGGTAAAGCTGATGGTTGAGGGGCATCAGTTGACGAGACATGACAAAGCTTGCAGTTTAGGGAAAATCTGGCCTGGCCTGAAGTTATACCATCAGTGTTGAAGGCTTAGTTAGCTGGTCACGGCCTGGCCTGCCTGGTCTTGGTGAGGAGCTCGTGAAGCATGGCCATGGCCTCGTCCAGCCCCTCCCCGGTGACGGCGCAGGCAGGGGCCACCACCCAGGGCTGGGAGTCCGGCAGCTCGGGCAGCCCCATGGCCTTGGCCAGGTGCTGAGGTTCCCTGGCCCCCGGCAGGTCCTGCTTGTTGGCCAGCACCAGCAGGGGCGGGCGCGGCCGATTGAGCGCCACACACTGTGCCGTCTGCTGCTTCGTCAGGCGCTGCAGCTCCACCCGCGTCTCCTCCAGACGCTCCTCGCAGGTGCTAGAGTCCACCACGAATATTAGGGCATCTGTGGCCCTGGTGTAGGAACGCCAAAGTGGCCGTACCCTTTCTGCGCCCCCGACGTCCCACACCAGCCAGTGACCGCCCCCGGCACGCACCTTCTCCGTGTTGAAGCCCACAGTGGGCACGGCGTTCACGTACTGTCCATATCGGAGACGGAAGAGCGCCGTGGTCTTTCCGGAAGAGTCTAAGCCCACAAGCACCACGTGGGCTGGGGGCCGCACCAGCGCCGCAGCCTCCCACAGGAGGTACTGTGCCGCCCCCACCACCCCCGCCCACAGGCAGGCGCACATACTCACGCCCGCATGCTGCACCACAACCCACTGGGGGCCGCCACTAAGGGCTCACGCTCCTGTAAGGGAACATCGTCGACTCCACGTGTATCAGACATTGAGGAATCAGAAGCACCAGAGGGAATATCAGGACTAGGGTTAATATCCAGAGATACCAGAGATAGGGTCGGGGGCCCCTGGCATACGATAGGATCACTGTCTACTGCCAATCGCTCTCTCCGTGACATCAACTCTTCATTTTCCTTCCCGTGGTAGATGCAAAATTTCGCGCGCAAAGTTGCATATAATTTTTTTATTATATTATTGTTTTACATTTTCGTCGCAGTCACATGCTTTACTAGTCATCACATTTGTTGTTTACAATTTAATGCCAGAGCGCCTTGAATATAATCAGGACTGTCCAGTTACAAGTGAACACAAGTCCGAGCACACAGCGACACTCGCCCCACGGCAGCTGGGGACCGACTGAGCCAGGAGCGTGGACCTGAACTGAGGAAAACGGAAACACAGAGTTGCCAAGATCCTATCATCCATAATTGTACCTAATATTCTCCTCTTCATTTGTGCGCAAAGTAGATGTTACTATTTGAATATTTTTTATATTATTGATATATCAGTCCCTGTTAAATTGGAAAAGCAGTAGAAATGATAGAAAATATATTAACTCTGATTATATTGAGGTTTGTGGCGGTGAGGTAGGAGGGGCGCGGACAGGTATCGTCAGCTAAGTTTCCAAGACGCACAATAACACCCGCTTCTCATAACTGTTTAAATACGTCATATTGGCCCAAGTGACGTAGCCAACGCCAGAGACCGTGGCGGTAACATATTCCCATCTGATGAATGTGAGAATTGTAATTAAAACTAACGTGATCTCTGAGAATTTTACCAAAATTATTGGACATTTATGAAGCCAGCTTGTTTGTGGGAATATTTCGCAATTGCTGGAAGTTGCGAGTTTGCTCACGCAAAATCTTCTTTAAAGCCATATAAAGCTTCAGTTATTCAACATGTAGTCTTTAAAATACACCGCCAATACCTCTGCCGATTGAGGTACATAACCTCCTAATGGACCCTTGAAACGTCTTGTCTCACTATACGACTGTCAAAATAATAGCAAATCTCTGCCGGAGAACTCTACAGATATTTTTGTTTACACGTGGAATACTATATTTCCGCTTCTCAAGTGACTCGCACCCTCTGGGCTCTCAAGAAAAGGGGGGAGAGTATCCACCATACCCAATAAACCATATTCAAATTCTCTTGTCCAATTTCCCTACGTCAATACCCGATAAATTCTATGGTCTTCCACCTCAGTCCCTCTCTTCTGTCCCCCTCAGTCCCTTTCTCCTGTCCCACCTCAGACCCTCTCTTCTGTCCCCCTCAGTCCCTTTCTCCTGTCCCACCTCAGACCCTCTCTCCTGTCCCCCTCAGTCCCTCTCTCCTGTCCTTCCCCGTCAGTCTCTTCCCCCATTGATTTTAAAGCAGTGGGTTATAATTTCAGGAGGAAGCCATGTCATCGCTAGTGGGGGTAGTTGAACACGGCGTGGGGGTGGAGTGGAGGATTAGGGGAAGGTGTGCGGGGAGTCTGAATAAAAGGGGAAATAGGGAATGGAATGTATTGAGAAAGGGGAGAATATGCCGAAGGGAAGAGGAGATTTTGATTTCTAGGAGATGGAGAGAAAGTGGGAATGGGGTGGAAGAGGTAATGGGCAAGGGAGCAAAAATTACCGAAAACATGTCATTTGTGCACAAAACACACAAATACACGGATTCCTACATAATAATTACACATAGTGTAAACATAGGCGATGAGTCACAATAACGTGGCTGACGATCACATGACCCAAACCATTTACGGGCTATTCATGCCCATGCCACCTTCTGGTTGGTGTAACCTTAATCTATCACCAAACCATACATCAGAAAATGGAGAAACGACGACGTTTCGTCCTCTACGAACGAAGGTTCGTCCTTCGTCCTGGATCATTATCAAGTCTTCTTACATTGTTACCTCAATTTTACAATCATCCTATTCTTACGTTATTCTTACATTCATCGTCGTCGTCCCTTCACCTTCTAGTGTGTGGTCTGGTCAACTTACATTCATCCTTTTCTTACCTTATGCTTACATTCATTCTATTACGTTATTCTTACATTCAACCTATTCTTAAGTTATTATTACGGTCATCTTATTCTAACCTTATTCTTACATTCATCCTATTGTTGACCAAACTACACACTAGAAATTGAAGAGACGACGACGTTTCGGTCCGTCCTGGACCAATATGAAGTCGACTGTCTTCATGATGGTCCAGGACGGACCGAAACGTCGTCCTCTCTTCAATTTCTAGTCTGTGGTCTGGTCAACACTTTTCAGCCACGTTATTGTGACTTCTCGTCTGCATTCATCCTATTCTTACCTTATTCTTACTTTCCGTGAAAAGGTACCGCGGTACTACCCAGCAGGTGGTCGGCTTCACAGTAACAAATAAAAAACGCATTGATTTTTGCGGTGTGATGGGCAAGAATTAAAGTTCAACAGAAAAACACCCAAATAACTATTCTCAAGTCCTATTCTTATCTTTCACCTTACTCTTACCTGCTCCTTATCTCATTCTCTTTCCTTATTTATTTGCCTGTTCCTTCTTCTTCCCTAATAAGTAAACAATAAAACAAATTCCTCTCCCTCTTCCAGAGCGTTTGCAAGGAGACCACTCACAGCCCCGCTCCCGTGACAGGTAAGTCCACTACGGGCTCACAGGATGAGTATGGGGTGCACAATAAACTAGCCACCTCAGGCGGCAACAGTTCAAACTACGGGCTCACCATAGCCCGTGCTACTTGGAACTTTTTGTTCCCAGTAGCTGAATCTAAAACAACATCCTCTCTTCTTCACACGACTTGATAATGGTTCAGGACGGATCGAAATGTCGTTCCATCCGACTACAGATATCTCTGAGTGTGGATTGACAATAAGAGAAGCTTCGAGAAGCAAACACGATACGTGAAGAATGAACAACCAATAGGCTGAATTTCTGGCTGTTTTAGCAGCCGCTTAAATAATGAATGAAGGAAGGTTAAGTAGGAATGGAATAATCCTTATATCTGGGACCAGTCCAGACGGAGAGGCCAAGCTGGACATGTCGCCTTGGCCTCATTTGGTGACAGCACGTTCGAAACCTTAAACTACAGAAGCAATATATAACGTTCAAACGTTTAACCGCTTTACATTTCTGGAACCATGAAATAAAAAGACATGGTATATTACGAAAAAATTAATTCAGCTGTAATCTCGACGCTACAGAATCGTTACAAATGTCAAACAGTGAAGGTTGTGCTACCTAGGGAGAGGATTCGCACGCGATGTTTATCTACACATCGTGCGAGAGTCCATTGTTGTGGCCAGACCAGACACGCTGGGGCGGACAGGCGCCACCAGTAATTACTGCTATCTCGCCCCTCAAATGTTTTATGATAAACCTCAGACAGGAGTTGGTTTGAAGTTTTATATTATCTGAGGAGCGTGGCGTTGGCCAGGTGTAGAGCCAGGGGGGGGGGGCATGTCTTCACTACACAGGTTCCCCATCGCTAAGGTCCATCCTCTCCTGCTCCCAACATGTTCTCAGGCCAGGCTCGTTAAAGCAGCGGCCGCCACACAAAAACGCATTCGTCAATTTCCACGTATTGTGTATTCAAAATAAGTCCTCATATATAAATTAATATTTTCATAAATTGCAATTTTATGTATAGTTATGCGTAGGTTAAACGTTTAGAGTATGTTGGAGATTATATATATTTGTAGTACGTGGGTGAAGTATTTACATAGTTGCGATTTGAACACAGGTCGTCAGCGAAATACTGTTAGAGAAGTGTCCGAACATTATCAGTTGAGTCGTGTGTAAAGTTGTTTTTTTCATTAGCTTCTTGGACAAAACTCTCTTGATGACAGGATGACACACATTGCAAGTATTGTTCATGCAAGTATATATATATATATATATATATATATATATATATATATATATATATATATATATATACATATATATATACATATATATATACATATATATATATATACATATATATATATATATATATATATACATATATATATATATATATATATATATATATATATATATATATATATATATATATATATATATATATATATATATATATATCATCGTCATGACGATTTTTCCCATCTCACAATGTTATAAGTATAAGTATAAGTCATTTTGCTTTGATCAAGAGCCTTCAAATGTTCAAACACAAATAACTAGGTAAACTCACATGTTAACCCTTCTCATTATTAAATGCCGAAGACAGCCTAACTTTAATATTATAATAACAAGGTCAGAATGAATACATGATAATATAAATATATGGAATAAACAATAACATTAGGTATAGCTAGATGCCGGGACCCAAGAACTACACCTATCTGCTCGTAAACAGGAGTAGGGAGGAAGCCTGGTCGACGACCGGGCCGCGGGGACACTAAGCCCCGGAAGCACCTCAAGGTAACCTCAAGGTTACCTAAGCACAAGTCATGGGAGGGAGAGGAGGCACTATCTTCACGCCCACACAGATAAGAGGCCAGTCCCCAGCAGGTAATGGAGGCCTACCATGACTGGGAAGGACATAATGGTGTGAGGGAAGAGGTAATGGATGGGTTACTATCCACCATCAGCGGCCCGCCCTCCACCACCTGGTCATGTTGGACAGGTGATCCCTCACCTCACCTGCTATCTGTGATGCTCTTCACCAATTGCTTATGTACCATTATTCTAGTCGCAAAGTGTCACATTTGACAGTTGTCAAGTTGTTGATTTGTATCGCTACTCTACTACTTCTTCCTCTCGCTCTTTACCATCCACTCAACGTCTCCCACACACGCCACTCCACCTCCCACTCAACCTCCCACTCACCTAAGCATCTCCCACACACTACTTCACCTCCTACCCACTTAAACACCACAAAAAAATATATATGTATATGGGAGACCTTCATTGTGGAAGTTTTTCTTCCCAGTTTTTTCGACATTTCATCACTGTCAACTTCGTTGTCAGTAAATGAACTTATATTTTCATGTTGTTAATAAGTGTCCACAGTTGGGATACATTTTGGTTCATTTTTGGGGAGGTTATCTTACCTTGCGTTGATTTCGGGACTCAGTGTCCCCGCGGCCCGCTCCCCGACCAGGCCTCCTGATTGCTGAACTGGTGAATCAGGCTGTTGGACGCGGCTGCTCGCAGCCTAACGTATGAATCACAACCTGGTTGATCAAGTATCCTTTGGAGATGTTTGTCAAGTTCTCTCTCTTGAACACTGTGAGGGGTCGGCCAGTTATGCCCCTTATGTGTAGTGGAAGCGTGTTGAACAGTCTCGGGCCTCTGATGTTGATTGATTGATAAAGATTAAGCCCGTAAGTGGAGGCTCTTTGGAGCCATTACCAGTACCAATAGCTGATACTGGAGATCTCTGGGTGGATGATTGTTTTGTTTTGTGGGGGGAGGGGGGGGGCTGTCTCGGAGGGCCAGCTATAACAACTATAGAGCTGGTGAGTTAGTGAAGGCCTCCAAGTCTTCTGTGTTTTTCCTTAGTCTGAGTTTTGCTGCGAGTTGACATGGTTGTGTTGTCATAGGAGTTGGGTGGTGTGGCCTCCACGAGAAGACCTTGTACGGAGCAGGGGAAGTGTTACAGCAGAGTGTGTACTGCCCATATCCCACTCAATTTCAGGCTTATCACATGCAGTTTTAGCTGCCTTGTGTGTCATTATGCTGGACAACACCTATGGGAGATGGTGTTCATACAAATGAGGGGTTGCTCCCTGAAGTGAACCTGTATGTGACAGTAATCTTCCTGGTTGTTAATTATTGTATATTGTGGTCGAACATCATAAACCCTCTTCGTGGGCTATTTATATTGTCATTAGTTTTGAATATCAATCCACTATTTGAATATCTATGTTCTATTAAGAACATATTAAGAACTTTGCCCGAAACGTTATGCGTACTAGTGGCTTTAGGTATTGTATGTACTAACTCTATTTATAAATCAATCAGAATGTTTGTAACTTCGCATCTATGTATGCACTTTTCCTAAATAAAATAATAATATTATTATTATAACAAATTTGACTATTTCAAATAATAATTCAGTTACTGCTCAAATAACTAGAAAACCAAAGATTACTACAGAAAACGTTGTTATGGGTAACTACTCAGTTTTAGAAGCTTATAATTCATAATAATGAACTTATTTATTTATATACAAGAAGGTGCATTAGGGGTTAACAGAGAACATAGAGTTTAAGTTGAAATTACATTCTTGTAAAGCCACTCGCACGCATAGCGTTTCAGCCAGATACAATTATAAGCTGTGTCCATATATAATTAAATATATGTACAAAATTTAATTATTGAAGGCCCCCCCCCCAGCTAAGTTCGAGGCCCTCCGATTAGTCACCCATTCAGTTACTGGCGAGAACCAACGGTGCTAAACTTGACTGCACAGAATGGTGTGCGTCTGAAAAATACAGTATATAATTTAGTGTTTGCAATGTAATTATTTACCTGAATTTACCCGAGGGCCGCTAGTGGCCTCGACGGGGACAGGAAGCTGACGGCTCGTCGAAAGTGTTTGCCTTGATGATCTTTTTCAGTTGTACTTTAAAATGTAACACAGTTTTTGACTTTACGGCTTCGGCGGGTAGGCGGTTCCATGGGCTTACAACCCTGTGGGTAAAAAAAGCATAATTTTCAATGATGCTTTTTGAAGCCAGGAATGAAGACTGAAGGAAATAGACCTCACCCCGCTTGAGAGGGAGAGGAACAGGGAGACATGATAACGACATACAAAATTCTAAGAGAAATTGACAATGTATACAAAGGAAGGAACATCAAAACGAGAAGCTAGACGAGAGCTGGGAACTCACCTGAGTGAGAGAGAACTTCAACTCAATAGTCGTAAAGGGATGGAATGGTTTAGATGAAGAAGTGAATGAAACCAACTCGATTCCATATGTCAGATGTCATTGCATTAAACTATTAATAAAGGCATGAAAAGCGGGGCTAAGGAAATGAAGCTCAACTCTGCAAGTACATACAGGTTAGTACATTTATGTCCAATCACACGTTCACAGGAACACATTAGTACACGGAGACAATCACGTGGAAACATTAGTACATGTAGTACGTTGTAGATATGATAGAGCCCAGTAGGCTCAAGAATCTGTACACTAGTTGATGACAGCTGAGAGGCGGGACCAAAGAGCCAAAGCTCAACCCCCCGCAAGCACAGCTAGGGGAGTACATAGAGACATTACTATACGGAGATAATCACATTGACACATTAGTACACGGACACATTAGCACATGGACACATTGATGAAGACACATTGGTACACGGACACACTTAACACTCTTGGATACGCTGAAATAGTTTTTGAATTCCATAGTTCACATTATCGTCAATAATACACCGTGTTAATGTAACGAAACGTAATGAAACCTAACCTAAGCTAACGAAATCTTAACCTAATGTAACCTTAACCTAACCATGAATAGAGAGTAGATAATAGAACTTATTATGTTTTCGTTCTCAATCCCTTCCCGGGAATGGATTTCCTCCCTGAGGACAGGTTGCTGTAAACACAATCATTACATTCCAAAAAACCGTGACGTCAAGAAAAAACAACTTGTCACTGGTTGTTAATAACAACAGCGCCACAACAGCGAAACTTCTTAAATATTAAAACAGCAGAATTAATAATTCTGCTTTTATAACTGATTTCCAGTCTTTCATAACTAATTTCCAGCCTTCGAAAACTCATTTCCAGTCTTCCATAACTCATTTCCAGCCTTCGAAAACTCATTTCCAGTCTTCCATAACTAATTTCCAGTCTTCCATAACTCATTTCCAGCCTTCGAAAACTCATTTCCAGTCTTCCATAACTAATTTCCAGTCTTCCATAACTAATTTCCAGCCTTCGAAAACTCATTTCCAGTCTTCCATAACTAATTTCCAGTGGCATGAATAATTCCATCAGCTTCATCCGTGCTGCCAACGTGTGTGTGAGCGGACGCTGTACCATCCTCCTCCTCCTCCTCTACCGTTCCAACACCTCCAGCCAGATTTGGAAACTCCCCGTCTGAATATATACAGGATTCCAGCTCCTTGGGAATCGAAGCAGCTTGGAAACTTGACGGGATTTCATCTCCGTTGTAGCATCCATGATGAGAAATCAATATTGGTGAAGGTTAGCACCTTCGATGCTGGATGCTGCCGAGGGCTTGGAAATGGTTGTGGTGTGTGGGCTCACTTACATGTGCTCACTTATTTGTGTTTGTACGATCGAGCTTAGGCTCTTAGGCCCCGGCTGTCACGCTTCCTGTCTCAAGTGAACATTCGACCTGCATGGCTCTACTCATCTACTTTTGAAACTGAGTCGGGAATTGACCGCCTGCTACTCCTGTAGTTGATTCCATTGTGGTGGTATTCTTACGTAAATGACTGTCTAATAATACCCAAGGTTTATGTGATTCTTAAGCTATAATTAATGACCAATTGTTCTATTGCTGTTTAGTGTAAACATTTCTTCGTTTTCCCCACTGTCAGTTCCCAAGGATTTTATGTATATGTATATCTCTGTCAGTCTGTCTGTGTCTGTTTGATTCATTCTCTCTCTCTCTCTCTCTCTCTCTCTCTCTCTCTGTCTCATCCCGCTATGTGTGGTAGGCAGCCAGGCCCACAACTACACCCCATGGAGGAAGCCATGGGTTACCGGCAGATAATTTAGGGACACGGAGCGTGTTGGCTTGACGCTGAGTGGAGAGTGGAAGGAGCTGCCAGTCTTCTGAATTTATAATTCTAATAACCATGATAAAAGTAATATATAAATTAAAACTATGAACGTAGAATGTTTGAGTTCAGTTTCATGATATATTCATGATAATATATTTGGACAAATTATAAACTGAACTTTCAAAATAAACAAATATATTATCTCACCAAGTCCTATTCTTATCTTTCACCTTACTCTTACCTGCTCCTCATCTCATTCTCTTTCCTTATTTATTTGCCCGTTCCTTCCTCTTCCCTAATAAGTAAACAATAAAACAAATTCCTCTCCCTCCCCGGCCGACCGGGGAGCCGGTCGACCGAGCGGACAGCACGCTGGACTTGTGATCCTGCGGTCCTGGGTTCGATCCCAGGCGCCGGCGAGAAACAATGGGCAGAGTTTCTTTCACCCTATGCCCCTGTTACCTAGCAGTAAAATAGGCACCTGGGTGTTAGTCAGCTGTCACAGGCTGCTTCCTGGGGGTGGAGGCCTGGTCGAGGACCGGGCCGCGGGGACACTGAAAGCCCCGAAATCATCTCAAGATAACCTCAAGATAGATACCTTTAATCTAAGTGAAAGAACAGACGGGGTAAAATTATGATATTTTTTGTTGATAAATTTGCTGAGGAGTTTTTCAATAGGTAGACAGAGTTGTGGCTTATATCTGTGTAATGGGAATATAATGGGCAATGAAAACAAACTTCTAAACGTTCTTTTTATTTTAGAAATCGCCTTACATATAAACGTTTACATGTAGTAATTTAATCACAATTCATCAGTCAGGTAAATGTTTCTAAACTCTAAAACACATCAGCCAGCAAGTCAACAGAATGTCTTCCAACTCTTCATAAGGTCTTGCCCAAGTGTTACTGGGTAGCCGGCCAGCAAGTGTTACCCGTCCCTTGGGCTAGTGCTGACGACACTCCACACGGGGGTAACACTATACAGGCCAGCTGGTCCCTGTATAGAGGCCAGCTGGTTCCCTGTACAGAGGCCAGATGGTCCCTGTATAGAGGCCAGCTGGTTCCCTGTACAGAGGCCAGCTGGTTCCCTGTACAGAGGCCAGCTGGTTCCCTGTACAGAGGCCAGCTGGTTCCCTGTACAGAGGCCAGCTGGTTCCCTGTACAGAGGCCAGCTGGTCCCCTGCACAGAGGCCAGCTGGTCCCTCAAGGAGGTCAGGTTTCGACCGCGGAGTCCCTACATACTACACTATAAATACCTACAGACCTTACAGTGGACTTGGGTCTTAGTGCAACCCGCTCGAAACCCAGCTTTCCCGCCAGTCCCAGCTCTACCACAAGCCCCAGATCTTCCCAGAGCCCCAGATCTTCCTAGAGCCCCAGATCTTCCTAGAGCCCCAGATCTTCCTAGAGCCCCAGATCTTCCTAGAGCCCCAGATCTTCCTAGAGCCCCAGATCTTCCTAGAGCCCCAGATCTTCCTAGAGCCCCAGATCTTCCTAGAGCCCCAGATCGTCCTAGAGCCCCAGATCGTCCTAGAGCCCCAGATCTTCCTTGAGCCCCAGGTCTTCCTAGAGCTTTAAATTTTTCTAGGGCTTCCATGAGCCCCAGCTGGATTAATATTAAAAAAAGTGTCATGCGAAATGCGTTGTGTCATCCATACGTGACCAAGCTATAGAGTGCTACCAATAATAATCCGAAGCCGGGATTAAGAGGAGCCCAAGACGCAGCTGTGAGCTACAACGTATCACAGAGAAAACGCTTTTAAATATCGTAACTGTATATTTAAGTATTTGTGAAGGTCCTGCTTAAGATAAGACACTCGCCTCTCGCAGAAGCTGAGCTGGAGCGCGCAGCCGTGACGCCTGAACGTCGAGGAAGATGTTCAGAGGTCCGTTGAAGACTTGATGAGCCAGCCCAGCTACGTGTTTAGTTGGTACTTGTAGTAGTCATGTGGACCGTCGTACTTATATGGACGTAGTGGACAATTAGAAAGTGTAATTTGGTACCTACCCTGGCTGTGCGCCCTGGAGAGGCCACTCCAGACCGACAACCAGAGCGCAACTCCATAGTCTCCCGAGACTGATGGATGCCTATTACTAATTTGGTACTACTGAATTTCTACACACCGGAAAAGGTTTTGTATTTATAACCCTAACTTAACCATCCTAGGCCTAATACAGGCTATCTGAGGCTTAATATAGTACATTTATTTACTATACTAGGCCCTAGGAATATTTTAGCTTGGTTCTTATCATTATTTTTTTCCGGACTCTATAAAGTGAATAGTACCCAATTCTACTATATAATTGTCCATTACGTCAATATATGTACTATGGTGCTCATAGTTACAACAATTACTACCTAACAAGGAGGACGGGTTGTGATAATGGCGCACGATGGACACAAACGTCCTCATTTCCTATATTTTCGGATGTGTGGCAGTTGGGTTTCAAATTTTCAAATTTTATCGTGACTTACTGCCTGGAAATGAATTCTGATTGGTTAACTGGAAGTGACGTCAGTGGAATCGACGTTTGATTGGTCGAAAGGCTATGCCACCACAACGCAACATCTATGACCAATCATTATCAAGCTGTTTATGTAATCTCTCGGATGGAGGTCCTATATACAATTATTTACAAACTTTTATATTTTCTGGGCCATCTTTAAAGCTTTTCAATATGTACAAATATAGAAGTTCATTCATTAAAATGATATATAAAACTGAAGTTCACTGAAACAAGTCTTTTTAAAATTAAACATAGAATGTGTATTTTTATAAACCATTCATTTTACACGTGCTCAAAGAAATTAAGTTTTGAATTTGAAAGGATATAATTAATAAGAGCTGCATCGTATAGGCCAATAGGCCTTCTGCAGTTTCATTTATTTTTATATTTCTTGAACATTATGGGCACTGCACGGCTGCACAATGTATCAATAGGCACGGCAAGGCTTTGCCATCTGAGGAGAGTGTCAGCTTGTGTAATATGGCACCAGGCTTGTGCTCGGCAACGTTGCCACGCTACATTGTTTCGTGTCATCAAAATTTGTTTTTTTTTCTCAAATGTAAATAAAACTTATCGACTTGATATCACAATCGACTTGAGAATGGTCCAGGACGGACCGAAACGTCGTCGCCCCTTCAACTTCTAGTGTGTGGTCTGGTCAACATACTTCAGCCACGTTATTGTGACTCATCGCCTGCAAAACTTATTACATATTATAGTTTAGTGCATAGTTAGCTCTAGGGTCTCTAGGGTAGGTTTGGTCAGGCGTTTTGTTTTTATTGGCAATTATTTGGATTTATTTCGAATACAATTTAGAATGAATCATTTAGAAAGTTGCACTTTGGACTGAGTTACACTCAGGTTATGTTCATCCATCCAGCGGTCCACTCCAAACACGCAGCACCAATCTGATAATGCTGTTGATTCAAAACACGAATTTTCTCAAATGTAACTTAATATTATTAGTTACTAGTATTATTGGTATTATATAATGTAACTTAATATTGTTACATTGCTAATGTAACAATATATTAGCATATTGTGCATATTTAGGGCATAGGTTAGGTATTTGAGGTCTGTTGGCAATTATTTTATTTGTAGTACGTTTGGGGAATCATTTATAGAGTTGTGATTCGAACAGAGATCGTCAGTGTAGAACCGTTGGAGAAATGTTCGAACGTCATCAATTGTGACTCGTATGTCGTTTTTCATTCATATACGAGATTTGGCCGCTGCATGGAATGAACATTTGGCCTTTGTTGATGAGGATGGACTGCTATGAACAGGGACAGTGAACGAAGCAGTTCTCAACAAAGTTCAAATGTAATGAGTCGTGTGTCATGTGTTAAGTGCAGAGTGGATGAGCGAGCATGTGTTCAATGTTTAGCAGTCTGGCCTCATCATCAAAGGCCAAATGGTCGTTAATCTAACCGCCAAACCCCTTGTTTATGAATGAAAAACACTGCACGCGACTCACAACTGAGGACGTTCGAACATTTCTTGAACAATGCTTTACTGACGACCTCTGTTCGAACCACAACACTGTAAATGCTTCACCCACGTACTTCAAATACAACTAATCGCCAACAGAACCTAAACACCTAACTTAACCTACACCTAACTATACATATAGCTTTAATATATAATAATATTAAGATATAAATAAGTAACCGATTCTCGTGTTTAGATAGTACTTTTTGTAACTATGTGCACCATAGTACAAATATTGACGTACTAACCAATTAGATAGAATTTTGTACTATTTACTTTGTATTACTTTAAAAAATGAAGCTAAAAAAAACTTAAATATTCCTAGGCCTAGTATAGCACACACACATGTACTATATTAGGCCTCAGGTAGCTTATATTAGGCCTAGGAAGGTTAATTTAGTTTGTCTTTGCAACATAGAAACCCGTTTTCTGGTTTGTCTAAAGTCAAGAGTACCGATTTCTACTTTCTAAGTGCGTTGTACGTCAGTATATGTACTGTGGTCCTCGTCATTCCTATAAGTACTATCAAAACAGGAGGATGGGCTGAAATAAGAATATTCCTGTTTTTAATCAACAATATATTAATTTTATGAATGTGTCCTGTGGTCTGACCACAGCTTTAACGAGCCTGGCCTCAAGACGGGTTGATGTTCAGAGCCTCAAGACGGGTTGATGTTCAGAGCCTCAAGACGGGTTGATGAGGATGGACTGAATGTGGAACTCTATTTCTTTCTTCAGCCGTCGCGTGGGTGATATTTGCAGTTGAGTGGTAAGATGTAAAAATAATTATAAGAATAACATAAATAAATACCAAATATTTTTATATTAATAATACTCGTGTTAATAATATTAACTAGTATATATAAACATATAATGACTATTACAAATGATAAAATTAATTAATTATTCAAGTTTCCTTTATTATCATCAGTTAAGTGTTGCCATTGGGTGAGAATATTTTTAACTATAGTTTCTTCGTAATTCATTGGAATTATTACAAATGTACACTAGGCCTATATAACACGATATATTTTCATATTACACACAAATATCATATAAACGATATATCACTGTGGTCTTAAATCATATAATTCAGTAAGCGATACATTTTCATGCACTTTAGACCTATTTTATAAACATTTAACAAATTCCTATTAGACGGTTCAGAGGCGTCGATACCTTAGGGTACTCGCAGGTGTCTCCAGGTGTTGTGATTGGTGGAGCACCTGTCCTCTGGTGGGGCTGGGCCCCTGCACCCACCCGTCCTCAGGTGGGGCTGGGCCCCTGCACCCACCCGTCCTCAGATGGGGCTGGGCCCCTGCACCCACCCGTCCTCAGGTGGGGCTGGCCCCTACACCCACCCGTCCTCAGGTGGGGCTGGCCCCTACACCCACCCGTCCTCAGGTGGGGCTGGCCCTACACCCACCCGTCCTCAGGTGGGGCTGGGCCCTGAACCCACCCGTCCTCAGGTGGGGCTCTATGTATATTCAAAATATTGTTTTCTTCAAATATATGTTATTGTATTAGAGTAGAACTTTATGCTTAGTTAAGTGTAGGTGTTTAGGTTCTGTTGGGAATTATTTCCAGTCGTAGTACGTGGGTGAATTACTCACAGACTTGCAGGTCGAGCAGATGGTGTGAGGAAAACACTGTTCGAGAAACTTTCGAACGTCTTCAGCTGTGGTCGCGAGTAAAGCAGCCTCTCCTCATCAACAAAGGCTAAATGTTCATGCCATGTAGCCGCCAAGTCCCCTGTTTATGAATGAAAAAGCTGCTTCAAACACGACTCACAACTGATGATCTTCGAACATTTCTCGAAAAGTGCTTCGACATGTGTTCACTCGCACCTCTGTAACTGCTTCACCCACGTACTACATTTTATATATATATATATATATATATATATATATATATATATATATATATATATATATATATATATATATATATATATATATATAATTGCCAACTGACCCTAAACACCTAACTTAACTTACGCCTAATACGCACGATATGTTAGTGTATAATAATGTTATAGTTGAGGAAATTAATATTTTGAATGAACAGCTTGATCAAATCTATTAATGTACCATTTGAGGTGGGCGGGTGGGAGGTGTGAACAGCCTGAGGACGGGTAAAGTGTACTTTGTCTCTACAAATTCTCCGGGACCTCTGTGGAAGCACTCCGGACATCTCGTATGTCACTATTACTCGTATCTCACTCGTATGTGAGAAAGAACATGTCGAACATGTATGTATGAACACCAGTTGTGAGTCATGTGTAAATAGTTTTATTTAGTAAATAGTTTTAAATAATTTGGTCATTGTTGATAAGGACGGGCTGGTATCCTTCACACATTCACATCAATAATGCTCAGTAATGCTTCGAAACTATGAACTATAGAGATAGTACTCCAAAGGTATTTACGGACCTCAAGACCATCATTTAGGTTGAGACTCAATAACCATTACATGTAGGAAACGGCCTATATTTCCTCGTAATTGTAGGTCATTATTTCTTTGGTTTCATCATAGCTGCGAAGAGATCTAATTTATGTACAGTTCATATGTTGCAAAGCTATTTGCCTCATTCTAACAGTTGCCTTGCAAGTTTCTATGTTTCATGTGACTTAATTATGACTAGATAACCTTATACAAGTGTGGCACTCAAGACTTGTTGTGATCTCTGGACCACGCAGCGAGGACGGTGACCACGGCCGCTGCTCCTCATCATCACTCCCAACTACATATACAAAAAATCATTTTATGCCGTAATCTGATTTGTTGATTCACCTTGCGCAGTCCAGTCGCGTTGATTGGCTTCAATATGCCTGGCATTAACGAGAGCGCAGGCAAGCATGTAGATAAACGATATATATATATATATATATATATATATATATATATATATATATATATATATATATATATATATATATATATATAAAATATCGTTTATTTATATGCTCTCATATATAATATATCTTATTTATCTAGATGCTTGCCTGCACTCTCATTAATGCCAATCATATTATATCCAATCAAAGCGATTGACTGTTTATATTTATCACAACCAGACATAATCTCTGAGCATTCCTAGACTAATCTAACAGTTTCCATCTTAACCTAAACATCATGGCTTCGGGAGAGTCACTCATGCCATGTCATCAACCCGTTCTCCTAGCAGGGCGTCGCCTTTTGACATATACTTTACGTAAGGCCAAACATTGGCGTACTAGAAAATGGTATCGGCTCACGATATTAACATTTTGCCCCGTTTTCTCTTTTGGTTCCTCCGGTAGGTTAGGAGCGGGCACTAAGTACGACAGTTTCTTGACGGTGGGAAACTTTAGGAGGACGGGCTGGCGTGTCGACTCCCAGAAAGCCTCGGCTACACACACAAACTAAAAAAAAAGTGGTAGAATGGATTACAATATTTGTTGTAAATTGGGGGAATATATTGATCAGTGATGGTGTTTGGTGATCATTGACGGTGTTTATTGATCAGTGACGAGCTGTTCGTTGATCAGTGTTAAGAACAGTGTTACATTCACTACGCAAAAGTGATATTTCTGGAGTTGGTCAAGAAGTCACTGTTGAGGAATAATTATAATTTACTGCTTTGAAGTTATTATTTTCGTTCTTCGTGTTACTTTGTCTTAGAAGAAAGTGAGTGAATGTAAACAATATGTTATCGTGATATCTCATTTACCTGTTATCGTCTCTTATTCTTTGTTTTCTGTTATGATTATATTTATGTCGTGTTGATCAGGTAGCATGCACGCGTGGTACACACATGACGCATGGACTAGTACACATGACGCATGGACTAGTACACATAACGCATGGACTAGTACACATGACGCATGGACTAGTACACATGACGCATGGACTAGTACACATGACGCATGGACTAGTACACATGACGCATGGACTAGTACACATGACGTGTGGACAAGTACACGTGACGCATGGACTAGTACACATGACGCATGGACTAGTACACATGATGCATGGACTAGTACACATGACGCATGGACTAGTACACATGACGTGTGGACAAGTACACGTGACGCATGGACTAGTACACATGACGCATGGACTAGTACACATGATGCATGGACTAGTACACACATGACGCATGGACTAGTACACACATGATGCATGGACTAGTACACATGACGCATGGACTAGTACACACATGATGCATGGACTAGTACACATGACGCATGGACTAGTACACACATGACGCATGGACTAGTACACATGAGATGTGAACTTGTAAACACGTCCTCACCTACACTGCTCACCTAGTGTAGCAGCCCCCCGCCTGCACCCAGCATCATTCTCACCCAACTACACCCGCCACACACCACCACCACCCACCTGTACCCACCTGTACCCAAAGTCACACATCCAGCACCTGCCTACAGCGATACTCACGCACCGATACCTATTATGACTCGCCCCACACTCACGGTCACCCACACCCGTCATCACCCACCCACACCCGTCATCACCCACCCACACCTGGTCATCACCCACCCAGAAGTGTGCTGTGTCCATTACCACCCACACACTCATACTATCAACAAATCACAATAATTATTACTTGTCTACCTTCCTAATTCATAGGCAATTCATGATAGTTACTCAGAACATAAAAGGCTGTCTGACATAATATAGAAATCACAGTCAAGTAAGCAAGTTATTTTCTATAATACCTCTTGTGTTTAATACTATTTATTTACAAGGTATAATCAGCAACATAGCTTGAAAGACAATATTCACCTTTTCACACACACACACACACACACACACACCTGTCTCACTATCTCTTAACTGATGTCATGTCCTGGCAACCTTTTCTTATTGTACAAATATTTGCCATTTTTTCAACTTGCCCAATTTCATTTGACACAATATACACTATATATATATATATATATATATATATATATATATATATATATATATATATATATATATATATATATATATATATTAATATGTAGTCACTGACATACATATTCCAAACAGAGTGGAGAGTGTAGCCAACAAGAGTGTGATGTTGACACAAACAAGAGCACACAAGACATCAGTGGGTTGGTTGCTCTTCGTGGCCGCCCGGATGAAAGGTAATATGAGTGACCCGCGACACCGCGGCATAGAGAAGATCAACCCAGGTCAGACAAAGTTACCAGAGGTTACGAAAGGTCACTCGAGACTACGAATGGACACCCGAGGCCGCACAGTTTGGCGGAACACGCAAGGCGATGAGAGCAGTAACGTCCTATCCTTCCCTTCCTTCCCTCTCTATAGTCCCTCCATCCCATCGCCTCAATTTGCTGATTCCGGATTAGGACGAATACGACGCCTTCAGAGTGCCACGTCGCTGCCCAGGCAAGTTGCACAGCCTTAAAGACTATAAAGTGCCATATACCACAAAGTGCCGGTAGAAGGCCTCAAGGCAATGTACCAGAACCATACACACTTTGCCACGCGCAGTGACTGCCGTTGAAAGTGTCTGCCAGGTTATGGTGGCAAACACGGCCTTGGAGATCTTCTGTCAAGAATGCCAGCAGGTAGACCTGCCACAGACAGTGGCACCACAACAGCAAAGACGGTTATTAACAGGTAGGAAGAGAGGGTAGTTGGAGGTCGGTCGGTTGCTAATTATGCAGACTGGTAGGCTGGCAGGCAGGCTGGCAGGCAGGCAGGCTGGCAGACTGGCAGGCTGGCAGGAAAAGAGGCTACACATAGGTTGCCTGACTTCTGTGCCTTCCCCAGCACCACCACCAGCCGCAGCAGCAGTGACAACAAGACGACGAGGGCGGCGAGGGTGACCGACAGCTGGCTGAGGGGGCGGCCAACTAGTCGGAGGTGGAAGATCATCTGGGCTTCTTCTTGCTGGTCTTGGAGAGGCGCCGCTGCTTGTGGATCATCTCGTACAGGTGCTCGAGGGCGTCGTCCAGACCCTCGCCCGTGATGGCACACGCCGGCTGCCGGACACACACATCAGGTGATTTATTACATAATAAAAGAGAGAGAAAGAGATAGAAATGATACGTGATAACAAGACCATCAGTTATCTTTACTTATTCCCATTGACAAGATTAAGGCACAACACTACAGGTGATTACGGAGGCACACACACACACACACACACACACACACACACACACACACACACACACACACACACACACACACACACACACACACACACACACACACACACAGGATAACAGGCACCAAACTCCAAACTGACGAACATCACAGATGACTCATTAATATGTAGACTGAGGCCAGGCGTCTCAAACATTTATACAACCACGAACGAAGCTTCTACATCTTTTCTCAATCATTGAGGCTTTGTTTATATTTATTAAGCATTTTTATAAGCTCCGAACCACTATTGTTTATAACAATAACCTTGGATTGGAAAATTTCGAAGCTCGTAACTGTTTAATAAGTATACTATATATATGTATGGTGACTATTGATAATTTTCTTATGGATGTTTTCTGTTCTACGCGAATACCTTCTCCATCTGGAGGGTGAAGGAACGCTAGATCACTTAATCTCTCCATGTTATTGTTCGACGTTTCGTCAGCAATGTGACATCTTCAGGAATACACAATAGACACATGTTGTTTTAAATTAAGCAACTCGGAACAAAAAGTTGCAAGTAGCACAGGCTATGGTGAACCCATAGAGGACTTACCAGGCACAGGAGTTAAATTCCAAAACCTCTTGATTCCCCCAATTCTCCCCCACCTAATCACAATGGCAACAGCTTCCAGTAAATGGGTCCCTTGCTCACCGTGGATAATGATGTTTAATGACAGTTAATTACGAGCTAACTGGGTCGTTAAGTGACTACAGTAACGGGTAATGGTGATTAGATATTAATTAATAACGGTGGTGAAGGTGATAGTGCGTGGTTAATGATAACGGTGGGTATAATGGTGGCTTTGATGGTGATTATGGTGACGATATGGTAGTGATGATGGTGGTGGTGGAGACCATGGTAGTAATGGAGGAGACCATGGTGGTGATGTTGGTGATGGTGGAGGCCATGGTTGTGATTGTGGAGACCATGGTAGTGATGGTGGAGACCATGGTGGTGATGTTGGTGATGGTGGAGGCCATGGTTGTGATTGTGGAGACCATGGTAGTGATGGTGGTGGTAGAGACTAGGGTAGTGATGGTGGTGGTGGAGACCATGGTAGTGATGGTGATTGTGGAGACCATGGTAGTGATGGTGGTGGTGGAGACCATGGTAGTGATGGTGGTGGTGGAGACCATGGTAGTGATGGTGGTGGAGACCATGGTAGTGATGGTGGTGGAGACCATGGTAGTGATGGTGATGGTGGAGACCATGGTAGTGATGGTGGTGGTGGTGGAGACCATGGTAGTGATGATGGTGGTGGTGGAGACCATGGTAGTGATGGTGGTGGTGGTGGAGACCATGGTAGTAGCCTCCCGGCACCCTTGACGTACCTGTATATGCCACAGATGAGTGTTGCCCAGCTCGGAGATGCCCAGGAGTCTCTCTATCTCTATGGGGTCCTTCGCCCCGGGCAGGTCCTGCTTGTTGGCCAGCACCAGTATTGGCACCTGAGGAGAGGCAGGTCTGCGTGAGAGGCAGGTCTGGGTGAGAGGCAGGTCTGCGTGAGAGGCAGGTCTAGGTGAGAGGCAGGTCTGGGTGAGAGGCAGGTCTGGGGTGAGAGGCAGGTCTGGGTGAGAGGCAGGTCTGGGTGAGAGGCAGGTCTGGGTGAGAGGCAGGTCTGGGTGAGAGGCAGGGGAAGTCAAGGTGTCTACACCCACACATACACTTGTATCTACACCACGCTTCAAAACTATGCTTATACCTACACCTCTGCTCTCTCATCCACGCCCATGTCAACACATACGCCCATGTGTACACCCACGCCCATATCTACACCCACGCCCATATCTACACCCACGCCCATATCTACACCCACGCCCATATCTACACCCACGCCCTTATCTACAACCACCCCAATACTCCACACACCTGCGCATTCTCCGGCAATTTGGCAGTTTTGTAGAGCTCACATCTGGCCTCCTCCAGCCTCTCCAGGTCGACGGAGTCCACCACGAAGACGATGCCGTCGGTGCAGCGCGTGTAGGACCTCCACAGTGGGCGGATCTTCTCCTGGCCGCCCACGTCCCAGATGAGGAAGCTGGTGCCCTGAGACAAGAAAGAAGACATGTTATACAACAGGGAGATAACAGACATTGGCAACTGTTTAGAACATATTATAGACGTGTGTGCGGAACTGGTAGGAGCCAGTTTATTTATTTAAAATGTTTATTTAAATATTTAATGTTTATTTCCACAGAAGTGTGGATGACAATTTATATGGCGTGGACGTGGATCACTAATTCCTCTCAGCTTCAGTAGTAGTCAAGGAAAGTCAACAATTCCAGCTTGGCTGTAGTAGTTGTTTCTGGAATGTTTCCTTATTAAGATCACTCAATAGCTCGGTAGTTAAAGCTTCGGCCTCACACACGTGGGGGCCGCGGTTCGAGTCTCCTAGAGCCCCGGTGAATGGAATACCTTCAGTTTTTTATATATAAATTAGGGTTTGTATCTCAGAAAGGTTACTTGATTCTGTTTCAAGTGAGAGAATTATGTCATTGATATCTGTGGAGTTGGTGGTTGATGATGGATGAAAGTTGGTGGTTGATGATGGATGACACAGTTGGTGGTTGATGATGGATGACACAGTTGGTGGTTGATGATGGATGACACAGTTGGTGGTTGATGATGGATGACACAGTTGGTGGTTGATGATGGATGACACAGTTGGTGGTTGATGATGGATGACACAGTTGGTGGTTGATGATGGATGACACAGTTGGTGGTTGATGATGGATGACACAGTTGGTGGTTGATGATGGATGACACAGTTGGTGGTTGATGATGGATGACACAGTTGATGGTTGATGATGGATGACACAGTTGGTGGTTGATGATGGATGACACAGTTGGTGGTTGATGATGGATGACACAGTTGGTGGTTGATGATGGATGACACAGTTGATGGTTGATGATGGATGACACAGTTGGTGGTTGATGATGGATGACACAGTTGGTGGTTGATGATGGATGACACAGTTGGTGGTTGATGATGGATGACACAGTTGGTGGTTGATGATGGATGACACAGTTGGTGGTTGATGATGGATGACACAGTTGGTGGTTGATGATGGATGACACAGTTGGTGGTTGATGATGGATGACACAGTTGGTGGTTGATGATGGATGACACAGTTGGTGGTTGATGATGGATGACACAGTTGATGGTTGATGATGGATGACACAGTTGGTGGTTGATGATGGATGACACAGTTGGTGGTTGATGATGGATGACACAGTTGGTGGTTGATGATGGATGACACAGTTGATGGTTGATGATGGATGACACAGTTGGTGGTTGATGATGGATGACACAGTTGGTGGTTGATGATGGATGACACAGTTGGTGGTTGATGATGGATGACACAGTTGGTGGTTGATGATGGATGACACAGTTGGTGGTTGATGATGGATGACACAGTTGGTGGTTGATGATGGATGACACAGTTGGTGGTTGATGATGGATGACACAGTTGGTGGTTGATGATGGATGACACAGTTGGTGGTTGATGATGGATGACACAGTTGGTGGTTGATGATGGATGACACAGTTGGTGGTTGATGATGGATGACACAGTTGGTGGTTGATGATGGATGACACAGTTGGTGGTTGATAACTGGATGAGTGTGATTGACATGAAGTGTTTATATTTTCTTCAGTTTTAGTGTCACTACTTTCTATTATTTATATAGACATATACAAATTGGTTTCCAAGAGCACCTGCTATTTGAGTGTAACCTAATCACTCAACTATCACAATGTTCATATTGCAACATATTTTCAAGAGATCAACTGGTCCTCAATTTGTTGGTCCATATCAATATGTTAAACACCCCTAATCAGCACAAGTAAAGTACTCTTGAAGTGTACTCATGATATCCACTCACTCGGCCAGCCCACTCCAGTCAGAGATGTTGTTTGTCTTCCTGTATTTCTTGACGTATTCTCGTCTTGATGCTTGGCCTAGATACTATAGACCCCTTATGCTCCTGTCCACCTTCTCACCTTGTAGCTGCCTCTGACACCAAATGTAACATCCTCTCCCGCATGGTCCACCAGGCTGTTGCTTGGAGCGGCCCGCAGGCCCACATATCCACCACAGCCCGGTTGGTCCGGCACTTCTTGGAGGAAACAATCTAGTTTCCTATTGAAGATGTCCACGGTTGTTCCGGCAATATTTCAATTCTGTCCTCTCGCAAATTGTCCATTTATGCAACACACAACTTCCTTCCATTGGCCTATTTTCAGTGGAACCTTACGTAAAATATACTAATATTATTTTGGTTTACAACACTAACCATTGTCTCCTCCCTCTCCTTCCTGTCACTGCCTCCCTCCCTTTTACGTTCTTTCACTGCCTCCTCCTGTTATTGTCTTTCCTTTTCGTCTTACTCTCTCGCCATCCATCATTGGTTCATCTCTCTTACTGTTCCCTCCTCCCTCTTCATCTCGAGCATCGTGCTGATGCAGAAGACAGTGGGTCGTCATTTACCTTAGACGGAGGCAGTTTGCTTGTCGCATCAGACCAGTGTTGGCAAAGTTATGGCAAGAGAACCCAGCCTGGATATGGTTTCTTTTCCAGGCTAGTAGATAGGGCATTGCTTTGTTGTGGTTGTTTATGTTCTGTGTTGGGTGATTGTTGTTGTTGCAGCTGACATTGTTATTGTTGGTGATTGTTGGTGATTGTTGAAAATAGTGGTGGAAATGTATCTGCTTATTGCTGTAGGAAGGTGTGGTGCAGCTTATAATGGAAATAGTTGTTTTGGATAATGGCATTAGTAGTATTATGTTGGGGGAGGGCCATGGTCTGTATTTTATATTTTAAAAACCATAAAACTCAATGAAACTATAATAAATCTTTCATTTGTACTTCCATATCCACAACAAATTATTGGTGGCAGCGGTGGGATTCACCATATTACAGCTTCAATGCCATGATCATTTCTTTCCCACTCATTACAGTACTGTAATGAAGTACTGGTCATTACAGTACTGGTAGTCATTACCAGTAGTGTAATGGTCCCACTCAATACAGTACTACCAGGCCCAGGCCCCGGGGTCGCTGAGCCCCAAAATCACCTCAAGGTAAGTTACTATGCCGTACATGAAGAACCACACCCTCACAACCATAAAAAAATTATAATAGGCCTCCATATATATATATAAAGCCCCATTCCGTTTTTAGCCCTGTTGCATAGCTCTAAGCTTTCTTAGCCTCGTTACTTAGCTCTAAACATTTTTCTAATTACGCTTGAATTCTTTCGGTCAGAGATCATCGTATATTTATTCGACATAAGTCGTGCCAAGTGAGAAAATCTGTAGGAACAATGATGAGGGTTCGAATGTATGCGGTGGATTGCAACCTGGAGTTCTAGAACGCCAGGTTGCAATCATTATTACCATGTCGTGGTCTAGTCGCTAGAAGCGTGTGCGTGGGAACGCATAGGTTCGAACCCACTGCGCCTACGGATTTTCTCATTGATGCAGTCACGTTAATGTGATTACTGTGGTGGCGAGCACTGTGCAGGCCTCTCCCTCCAGGCTCCCTACGCTGGTGTTATTAGTGGCAGTGTTGCACGTGTTGCTGACGTGTTGCACGTGTTGCTGACGTGTTGCACGTGTTGCTGACATGACATGTTTGTCTCCTGTCTGTCTCACCAGACAAACTTTGTCTCACTTCCCACATAACACTCCAATAGGTTTGCTATGCATGTCTTGCCTTCTTGGCATCCATGCTGGTGTTTGCAGACAAGGTTTGCACCCTCCATGTGATGCAGTCATTTCCTTCTCATTATTTTCTCTAGTATCTTGCAAATAATGAATGCGAGTAACACCTGTATTTAGTAGCTCATGTCTTTATCCTTTTCTAATATAAGTACAGCTGTCTTCCATTACTTTGGGCTTGTCCCTTTGTCTCACGACGTGGTCCAGATTATTTCTAGTTGTCTTCTCAGCTCTTCAACTCTTTCTTGAGGGTGCACGAAGATATTTGATCGCGTCTCTGTGATTTTGTCTCATCCGGCTCCTCCATTTCCTTCCACTGGTTATCTTGAGCCGCGGCCCGGTCCTCGACCAGGCCTCCACCCCCAGGAAGCAGCCCGTGACAGCTGACTAACACCCAGGTACCTATTTTACTGCTAGGTAACAGGGGCATAGGGTGAAAGAAACTCTGCCCATTGTTTCTTGCCGGCGCCTGGGATCGAACCCAGGACCACAGGATCACAAGTCCCGCGTGCTGTCCGCTCGGCCGACCGGCTCCCGACCGGCTCCACATGTACTGCGTATCCTGTCGACTGTTTGTAATTGATCTTTGTATTTGGTGGTAACACAAGATCTGTGCTGACAACTTCCTGAAATATTTCATTTAAATATTTCATACAAAACACATTTCCAAGTAATTGTCTACATGTACATCAACTCTTCTTTAGCTTATTCCCACCTTCACAGCCTCTCATCTCCCCTCCTATCCTCACCTCTCTCTCTATCCACACCCCTCCTCTCGCCCTCCCCCCAACCATCCAGGCCCTCCCCTCAGCCCACCCCCCAACCATCCAGGACCTCCCCTCACCCCCCCCAACCATCCAGACCCTCCCCTCACCCCCCCCCCAACTATCCAGGCCCTCCCCTCACCCCCCCACCCCCCAACCATCCAGGCCCTCCCCTCACCCCCCCAACCATCCAGACCCTCCCCTCACCCCCCAACCATCCAGACCCTCCCCTCACCCCCCAACCATCCAGACCCTCCCCTCACCCCCCAACCATCCAGACCCTCCCCTCACCCCCCAACCATCCAGACCCTCCACTTACCTCAACACCCATTATATACTTTATGAGGGAGCGTGTGAAAGCATCAGGGAGAGGAAAGTGGGCAGAGGAAAGGGGGAAGGGAAGGGAGCAAGTGATGGAAAGGGCCATGAGACGAGGAAATGGTAGAGTGCATGATAATAAAGGAAGGGGAGGCAGGAAGGGAAAGGAGGGGAAAGAGAGGTGGGGGGAAAACAGAGAGAGGGTGGAGAGAGAGAGAGAGAGAGAGAGAGAGAGAGAGAGAGAGAGAGAGAGAGAGAGAGGTAGCAGGGAGGATAAATTGGAGGACCATAAGAGGAGAGATGATAGAGATGAGGAGGAGGGATAAAAGGGGAGGAGGCAATAAAGGCAGATGAGGGAAAACATGAAAGAGAGGGAAAGATAATGAGAAAAACAGCAAAATTGGAAAAATGGGCTGAAGAGAAATTTATGAGAATAAAGTATAGAGGAGGAGTAGTGGAGGGCCAGCTCTCACCCTCAGCTGAAGGGAGAGTGGAGGGCCAGGTCTCACCCTCAGCTGAAGGGAGAGTGGAGGGCCAGCTCTCACTCTCAGCTGAAGGAAGAGTGGAGGGCCAGCTCTCACCCTCAGCTGAAGGGAGAGTGGAGGGCCAGCTCTCACTCTCAGCTGAAGGGAGAGTGGAGGGCCAGCTCTCACTCTCAGCTGAAGGGAGAGTGGAGGGCCAGCTCTCACCCTCAGCTGAAGGGAGAGTGGAGGGCCAGCTCTCACTCTCAGCTGAAGGGAGAGTGGAGGGCCAGCTCTCACCCTCAGCTGAAGGGAGAGTGGAGGGCCAGCTCTCACCCTCAGCTGAAGGGAGAGTGGAAGGCCAGCTCTCACCCTCAGCTGCAGGGAGAGTGGAGGGCCAGCTCTCACCCTCAGCTGCAGGGAGAGTGGAGGGCCAGCTCTCACCCTCAGCTTTAACATCAACTTGCCTACCTGCTGGCTCAAGATTTACCTTGCTAATGACCTAGGCTTTCATCGCCGACCTCTGAGAGAGAGAGAGAGAGAGAGAGAGAGAGAGAGAGAGAGAGAGAGAGAGAGAGAGAGAGAGAGAGAGAGAGAGAGAGAGAGAGAGAGAGAGAGAGAGAGTCTATATTAACTGGAGAGGGTTGTAGTGTACCATATATTGAGAGAGGGTCGTCGGTGATAGGTGTATGAGTTGCCTCATTCGGATCTAATCGACAGAAATATGAGAAAGAATGCTCACTCCTATCCTCACACCCACTCTGCTATCCTCACACCCACTCTGTTATCCTCACACCCACTCTGCTATCCTCACACCCACTCTGCTATCCTCACACCCACTCTGCTATCCTCACACCCACTCTCCTAATACTCTCTTCATACCTATACTCCTTATACATTTCTCATACTCATATTCCTTAAACTTTCCTCGTAATTACTCTCATCATAATTTTCCCATTACCTACTTCACTCTCACACTCCTTTCCTCATACCAGTCTTCTTATATTATTAGTTTTTTACTCATATTTCCTTATACGAATCTTCTTTCCTCATACCCAATCTCCTTATTCACTCATTGACTCTCGTTTCATAGCCACTTTACTTGCCTCATCTTTCCCATCCCTCATATCCAGTCCCGTCTCAACAGGTGCTGAAGGACCTCAGGCGTCAGTTCTGTGATGGCGGCCCTTGACGTGTGTGAGCCACAGGGAGGAGTGCATCATCGAGCCCCGCTCAGGTGGGCTCACAGCTGAAGAATAAACCTCTCCGCGAAGAGTTCCATGACGTGACCTCCGATTGGTTGTTGGGAGCTCACTTGACGCCTCAGCTTAGAGCCCCGCGCTCTCTCACTGCTCCAGCACTCTGGGCTCCGATCACTGAGACTGATCTTTGTCGTCCAGGGACCAGATTTACGAAAGAACTTACGCAAACACTTACGAACGTGTACATCTTTTCTCAATCTTTGACAGCTTTGGTTACATTTATTAAACAGTTTACAAGAATGAAAACTTCCCATTCAACTGTTGTTATTGTTATAAACAGCCTCCTGGTGCTTCGGAGCTCATTAACTGTTTAATAATTGTAAACAAAGCCGCCAAAGATTGAGAAAAGATGTACAGGTTCGTAGGTATTTGCGT
>NC_091219.1:29028588-29141088 GCF_040958095.1 Procambarus clarkii | reverse complement strand
TAAGTTGTGATCATATCCCCTCTGTACCTGCTGACCTCTACGGTTGTGAGATTTACTTCCAATATTTTATATCTATATATTGGTGAGGTTATGTAGAGAGCTGCGTGCATCTCCCAGGTCTTGGACCCTACTCCCAGATGCTCACCCGAGCGCATGCGCAGTTTTCGCTGTTTGAAACATTTTATCTTCAAAGAAACCTTTTCTATAAAGATAATAAACTACATTTAACTACATAAGTATATGTAGTGTACACTTTACCGACATGTAAATACACCGGTGGTTTACAGGGCCTGGAGGTGGCTCTACACCAAGTCATCAACACCACACAATCTGGTGCAGAAATACACTAGATTATTAGTGCTTGTCACACCTCTTAGTTGGCCAATATTTTAATGTCTAACCTTAAACAGTTTTACAAGTTCTTGGCAGCTTTAAGTGGGCAAGTATTGAGCTTCCCCAAGATATACCCCACAACAGTTGCCTTGCTCCTTGGTGCCTACTTACTGCTGGGTTGACGGAACTTGGGGCCACCAGGCTGTGAGTCCACTATAACCACCAGGTTGTGAGTCCACTATAACCACCAGGTTGTGAGTCCACTATAACCACCAGGTTGTGAGTCCACTATAACCACCAGGTTGTGAGTCCACTATAACCACCAGGTTGTGAGTCCACTATAACCACCAGGTTGTGAGTCCACTATAACCACCAGGTTGTGAGTCCACTATAACCACCAGGTTGTGAGTCCACTACTCTAACCACCAGACTGTGAGTCCACTAACCACCAGACTGTGAGTCCATTACTCTAACCACCAGACTGTGAGTCCACTAACCACCAGACTGTGAGTCCACTACTCTAACCACCAGACTGTGAGTCCACTACTCTAACCACCAGACTGTGAGTCCACTACACTAACCACTGTGGTACACATTATTAATAATGGAAATAATCACTGCTGGCGTCACTCCTCCTATATAATTCCCTCTCACTGTTATTGATGGAGTAATCATCGCCCTCATTGTCCTGACTGGTAGTTCTCTCCCAGCATGACGTCACCGCCACCTCTGTCAGTGATTGGTTGGTCCCACAGCTGATGTCACTGCCACCTCTACCAGTGATTGGTTGGTCCTCAGCTGACGTCACCGCCACCTCTGCCAGTGATTGGTTGGTCCACAGCTGACGTCACCGCCACCTCTGCCAGTGATTGGTTGGTACATAGCTGACGATGCCTCCGTCGCTGATCATTTTAACTGGTACAATTTACCAGACCTCATAACATCCAGCGAGTCTCTCACATTGGTTGATATTTCCCCTTCATAACGTCATCGTATATACGCCTCCTCATTGGCTAATATCTAAGTGTTCACCAGCTTCCTTTCCCCCTCATTGGCTTGTGTTTCGTGTCGTCACCATCATTCGACTTCCTCATTGGCTGTTATCTCCCCCCTCATCTAATGACGTCATCACAACAAACACCAGAAATCTCCCTCCATAATTACTCATATATTTTTAGAAGCAGACAAGGGAGAGTTTTCCAAACATTAATGTTAAAGTGATAAAGGTCGAGATACGAGAATAGTATAATGGTGGTGTACGGTCGTTAGTAGACTAGTAATTGGACTTAACCTTTACGTCTTGCCGTGTTTCGTTAAAGGTCTTACAAGACCTTTGGCATTACTAGCGTCAGGTGGAGGTGCCCCGGGCCACCTTGTGCTGCCCCGGGCCACCTTCTGGTGCCCCGGGCCACCTTCTGGTGCCCCGGGCCACCTTCTGGTGCCCCGGGCCACCTTCTGGTGCCCTGGACCACCTTCTGGTGCCCCGGGCCACCTTCTGGTGCCCCGGACCACCTTCTGGTGCCCCGGGCCACCTTCTGGTGCCCCGGACCACCTTCTGGTGCCCCGGGCCACCTTCTGGTGCCCCGGACCACCTTCTGGTGCCCCGGACCACCTTCTGGTGCCCCGGGCCACCTTCTGGTGCCCCGGACCACCTTCTGGTGCCCCGGACCACCTTCTGGTGCCCCGGGCCACCTTCTGGTGCCCCGGACCACCTTCTGGTGCCCCGGACCACCTTCTGGTGCCCCGGGCCACCTTCTGGTGCCCCGGGCCACCTTCTGGTGCCCCGGGCCACCTTCTGGTGCCCCGGGCCACCTTCTGGTGCCCCGGGCCACCTTCTGGTGCCCCGGGCCACCTTCTGGTGCCCCGGACCACCTTCTGGTGCCCCGGACCACCTTCTGGCGTGAATAAGAATAAGAAGCCAGGAATGAGAAAAAAAACAGGTGTGAGGAATAAGGAATTAAAGGGAAAGAAGTTCTACAAAGACCCCCGTGGGTCCTTGTAGAACTCAATTGGTCCTTTTATAAATCAGTGGGTCTACACTGGGAACCCAGAAGGTCCTTGTATAACCTAGTGAGACGTTGTAGAACCCAGTGACAACTTTCCTTTCCCCCCCCCCCCCGCCTCCACTACGCTCAGGTCGCCAGGAAATGGAACACTGATCCACCAGGACCTGAGGTGCCAACTGCCAAGTCACCTCCACCACGCAATTTCTCAACAAGAAAATATATAACACCCTTCCAAGCTCTAATATATATATATATATATATATATATATATATATATATATATATATATATATATATATATATATATATATATATATATATATAGAAGGGGTACCACCTCTGGTGCAAATGTAGGGACCCATAGCCTCGGAGAAGAAAATAAAGAGTACTCAGAGAAGACCTTGTGGATATATATATATATATATATATATATATATATATATATATATATATATATATATATATATATATATATATATATATTTATATATATATATATTAAATTCCTTTTTTTCCATCTTAATTTGTTTTGGTCCATCGGTCTCTACGCTGGGTACTACAATACAGTACCTTGGAGTGCCTGAGGTATTTAGCGAGTTTATATACAGTAAACTCCGCTACTGTAGCTTTAACGCTTAAAATAGCGAGACTTCCAGGGAGGAGGAAGCCGGCGGTGCGGAAGTGGTGGCGGCGGCTCCCACTTCTTACTTACCATAACAGTTTGAAGTAACAATCATAGTTGTAAATTTTCTTAAATGTTGTGAATTCTGTCTGTAAACACATGGATCATATTTCCCAATCCGTCCTTGTAGCTAATCCGTCCCAGCTTCTACGGAAACGACTGGTTCGTTAAAAATGCAACGTAGTTGTAATAATTAAAGCATCGTAATATTGACGTTTTCTATGCCTCAGCTTAGTGATAGGCTAGGGGGGTTGCTTGGGTTCGTACGTTTCTGATTAGAAACCACCCAAGTCGTCTTGAGGTCGTATCCCCAGACAAGTCCAGCACGATACGACACCGACCAGCGAGCATCACACCCATCAGTCAGGGACACATCTGTACTCACACCACTGTCGAAACCTGTACATCTTTCCTCAATCTTGGCGACATATTTACATGTATTAACCAGTGTACGCGCTCCTAAGCACTACGAGGGTGTTTATAACAATAACAACCTTGGGTTGTGAAGTTTCGCAGTAATAAGTAATAACTGTAAACAAAGCCGTCATGATAGAGGAAAGATGTACAGGTTTCGTAAGTGGTCGTGTAAATACTTGATGACTTTTGGCTCAGGATCATTGCCCTAGTAAGGCGTTAAGTATGTAAACCAGCTAACGCAGTGACCAGAGAAAATTAAACCAAAAACATATTGATCAGAGATGTTGACAATTTATTTGTAAATAAATTATTGTATTTTGGTAACACAAGAATTGTTTGGAACGATTATAAAAGATAATATTTTATTGTAGCGAGTTCCAGTTGCTTGGAAATATATATATATATATATATATATGACAATGTCAGACCACGAAGATGTATTTAATATACGAAAGTACTTAAGGAAATTCCTGTTTCATTTTTCCTCCGTGGTCTGACATTGTCACATTCTTAATCACGTGTTTATTTTCGTGATATACACACACACACACACACACATATATATATATATATATATATATATATATATATATATAATTATATTTTGGTAGCAGTCATTCTTCTAAACATATGTTGTTGAATATGACCGAAAGGGTAAGATTAATGATTCTAACACGAATCTACTCAATATTTCTTATGTTTTCTTCACTCTCGATGGAAGTTGAAAAATTAACTCTCCTAAGTTCATTTTCACAATTTATTGTGGTTTGACGCCTAGGGATGCGTTTCGCAAAGCACTCCTTACATTTTCGAAGACAAATTTTCCATGTATTGCCAATGCTTATATTCGCTTGGGGTGAGGTGGTACATGACGTGAATGAAATGAACATCTCATGATTGAGTTCATCTCAATCACGTCGGAATACGTCTGGGATAGCGTGGCATACTCTAAGACTGGCCTCACGTAGGCAGTGTAAAGCGCCCGAAATGCCTCCTTACTTAGGTTTCTGAATGATGTTCTAACTTTTGCCAGTGTAGAGTACGCTGCTGTCGTTATCCTATTTATATGTGCTTCAGGAGATAGATTAGGTGTTACGTCCACTCCCAGGTCTCTTTCTCGCGTCGTCACAGGTAGGCAGTTCCCCTTCATTGTGTACTGTCCCTTTGGTCTCCTCTCACCTAATAGGTGATCGCCTGTGTGTGTGTGTGTGTGTGTGTATGTGTATGTGTGTGTGTGTGTTTGTGTACTCACCTAGTTGTGCTTACAGGGGTTGAGCTCTGGCTCTTTGGTCCCGCCTCTCAACTGTCAATCAACTGATGTACAAATTCCTGAGCCTACTGGGCTCTATCATATCTACATTTGAAACTGTGTATGGAGTCAGCCTCTCTCTGCCACTCCCCAGTGTGTGTGTGTGTGTGTGTGTGTGTGTGTGTGTGTGTGTGTGTGTGTGTGTGTGTGTGTGTGTGTGTGTGTGTGTGTGTGTGTGTGGCATGATACATCTAGTGGGAGTAGGCTACCTGTAGTTATGTATATGTATGAGACAATGTGAAACGGATCCTTAATCATTCTTTTACTTACTACCGAGCTGGCAAGGAAATTTCCCTTTTTTGCTTTTCTCTCCCCTGTCTCTTTCCCTCACTGTCCCGTCCCCATATTTTCCCCTGCCCCTCCCCCCCCCCCCTGCCCCTCACATGCGTCACACAGTGTTGACACTGGCGCCCGACGCCTTGCCAAAATATTACTCTGTTTAGGTAAATCTGCACACGGAACTGCGTCTCTTCTGTCCCTTGGCTCCTCTCCTGTAGTTATCCTCTCTCTCTCTCTCTCTCTCTCTCTCTCTCTCTCTCTCTCTCTCTCTCTCTCTCTCTCTCCCTCCCCCTCTCTCACCACCAGCCTATTCATTCACCTCGGCCTAAAAACTGATGTGCTAAAAATCACAGCAGCTCGCAAAATTTATACTTGATGTCCCGTTTTCTGATCGTGGGTACTCGGTTAGGTTGGGTTCGGGTAATTTAGTATCTTAAGGGTCCGTTGTCTAGAACCTTTGACCCCAGTCCCACTCCCACACCTTCACACATACTGTAGGTCCTTCTCACATAGGTCTCTATCACATACGTCTCTCACATAGGCTTCTATCACATGGGTCTCTCACATAGGTCTCTATCACATGGGTCTCTCACATAGGTCTCTATCACATGGGTCTCTCACATAGGCCTCTATCATTTCTCACCCAGCCATACGTCATTCATACGTCAGGATGCGAGCAGCCGCGTCCAACAGCCTGGTTGACTAGCAACCAGGAGGCCTGGTTGGGGACCGGGCCGTGGGGACGTTGAGCCACGAAATCATCGCAAGGTAAGGTATCCCTTTAATTTCCTTCTTCTTGAGGTTATCTTGAGATGATTTCGGGGCTTTTAGTGTCCCCGCGGCCCGGTCCTCGACCAGGCCTCCACCCCCAGGAAGCAGCCCGTGATAGCTGACTAACACCCAGGTACCTATTTTACTGCTAGGTAACAGGGGCATAGGGTGAAAGAAACTCTGCCCATTGTTTCTCGCCGGGGCCCGGGATCGAACCCGGGACCACAGGATCAAGTGTCCAGCGTGCTGTCCGCTCGGCCACCGGCTCCCACAGGGAGGTAGCCCCCCCCGGCCTACAGGCAGGCTGGACCTGTGGCAGGTTCTCCGGGGCTTTGTGCCCCAGAGAACCGGGGCATATATACATATATATATAGGCCATATATATATATATATATATATATATATATATATATATATACATATATATATATATATATATATATATATATATATATATATATATATATATATATATATATATATATATATATATATATAATATATACGTCTTCAGTAAATATTATTACAAGATCCATTAAGGTTTTCTAAAAATAATAAGGTATTCCTTTAGAGTTGCTTTTCGTGAGATTTTAATTACTGTGCTCCTCAGTTCCTTCTCTATTGACGTTACTCCCGTGAACTCCCGCGGGACGCACCGGGACCTTCTCTATTGACGTTACTCCCGTGAACTCCCGCGGGACGCACCGGGAAGTTCAACACAATCTCGACATGATGTGGAAGGCCCCAGAGAAGTCCTGGAGCAGGAATATTCCCAACACTTCTTGTTGTCGAGTCCCAGCGGGACCTGGCTTGGCTTCCAGGAGAACCCTGCGACCACACTCTGCTTCCAGGAGAACCCTGCGACCAGACTCGGCTTCCAGGTGAACCCTGCGACCACACTCTGCTTCCAGGAGAACCCTGCGACCAGACTCAGGCTTCCAGGAGAACCCTGCGACCAGACTCAGGCTTCCAGGAGAACCCTGCGACCAGACTCGGCTTCCAGGTGAACCCTGCGACCACACTCTGCTTCCAGGAGAACCCTGCGACCAGACTCAGGCTTCCAGGAGAACCCTGCGACCAGACTCAGGCTTCCAGGAGAACCCTGCGACCAGACTCAGGCTTCCAGGAGAACCCTGCGACCAGACTCAGGCTTCCAGGAGAACCCTGCGACCAGACTCAGGCTTCCAGGAGAACCCTGCGACCAGACTCTGCTTCCAGGAGAACCCTGCGACCAGACTCTGCTTCCAGGAGAACCCTGCGACCAGACTCAGCTTCCAGGAGAACCCTGCGACCAGACTCTGCTTCCAGGAGAACCCTGCGACCAGACTCTGCTTCCAGGAGAACCCTGCGACCAGACTCTGCTTCCAGGAGAACCCTGCGACCAGACTCAGCTTCCAGGAGAACCCTGCGACCAGACTCTGCTTCCAGGAGAACCCTGCGACCAGACTCAGGCTTCCAGGAGAACCCTGCTACCAGACTCAGGCTTCCAGGAGAACCCTGCGACCAGACTCGGCTTCCAGGAGAACCCTGCGACCAGATTCAGGCTTCCAGGAGAACCCTGCGACCAGACTCAGGCTTCCAGGAGAACCCTGCGACCAGACTTGGCTTCCAGGAGAACCCTGCGACCAGACTCTGCTTCCAGGAGAACCCTGCGACCAGACTCTGCTTCCAGGAGAACCCTGCGACCAGACTCTGCTTCCAGGAGAACCCTGCGACCAGACTCAGCATCCAGGAGAACCCTGCGACCAGACTCTGCTTCCAGGAGAACCCTGCGACCAGACTCAGGCTTCCAGGAGAACCCTGCGACCAGACTCAGGCTTCCAGGAGAACCCTGCTACCAGACTCAGGCTTCCAGGAGAACCCTGCGACCAGACTCGGCTTCCAGGAGAACCCTGCGACCAGACTCAGGCTTCCAGGAGAACCCTGCGACCAGACTCAGGCTTCCAGGAGAACCCTGCGACCAGACTTGGCTTCCAGGAGAACCCTGCGACCAGACTCTGCTTCCAGGAGAACCCTGCGACCAGACTCTGCTTCCAGGAGAACCCTGCAACCAGACTCATGGTTCCAGGAGAACCCTGCGACCAGACTCGGCTTCCAAGAGAACCCTGCGACCAGACACGGTTTCCAGGAGAACCCTGCGACCAGACTCTGCTTCCAAGAGTACCCTGCGACCAGACTCGGCTTCCAGGAGAACCCTGCGACCAGACTCGGCTTCCAGGAGAACCCTGCGACCAGACTCTGCTTCCAGGAGAACCCTGCGACCAGACTCGGCTTCCAGGAGAACCCTGCGACCAGACTCTGTTTCCAGGAGAACCCTGCGACCAGACTCGGCTTCCAGAAGTCTACGACCAGCCTCACCTTGAAGGATAACATTGGAACTTGGCTTAGCCAGGTTCCAATGATCTGAAAATGACCATATGAAAATAAAGGAAGTGAGGGCATTCGGACCGTCAAAGATGGACCGAAACGTCTCCACTTTATCCTGACTAAATGGGATATCCGGCGGTGCCCGGGTCGATGCCTCCCCCCCACATGTCCTCCCCTTACATTGTCTCCTCCCAGCACACTCATACCCGTCCCACCATCTCCTCTCTCTCTCTGCTCACCTCGCCCTCCCCAAGTCTTCCTCTCTCTCTCTCTCTCTCTCTCTCTCTCTCTCTCTCTCTCTCTCTCTCTCTCTCTCTCTCTCTCTCTCTCTCTCTCTCTCTCTCTCTCTCTCTCCTCGTCTCCTTCTCTGCCCACATGTGCTCTTTCCCCCCATCTTTCCTCTCTATGCCCACACAACCTTCCTCTGCCAAAGATTGCGTCCAGAATATAAATCTATCGTCTGAACATATGTTTTAAAAATCAATCTCAATCCATATCTAAATTATTATTTCAACTAATACCGAAGTGTGTGGAGTCGGGGCATGTCACAGACACGGACTTTTGAGAGGCACTGGTGTCGTACTGCCCTTCAGGGCGACAACCTCACTGCCTTCAGGGGGCACTGGGTCGGGGTCAGCCCCGTACCCCCATCCCCCTGAAGGCTGACTCCAGCCCCCTGAAGGCTGACTCCAGGCCCCTTATGACACTCCCAATAAAATCGTCATTAATCTTGTAAAGATTGATGAAGCTAGCCGCAAGCGTCTGGCTTTCAACCACGTTACTGAGACTTATTGTCAGCGTGAATGACGTAGTGTTGATGGGTTTCTTGTAGACTTTGAACTTCAGTCACTCAGTGCCCGCCAAACACACACCGAAACTACGACGTTGGTACAACGTTCGAACAAGTTTTAACACCTAACCAGTTATAACAACCAATATAGCAAGTTGTAACAACGTTCTAATACGTCATAAACACGTTAAGCCAAGATGTAACAACTTTATTACAAGTTGTAACAAACGGAAAATAGAGACAGTTTCGGTTTGTGTTTCCAGGGTGAAGTCATTCGTAATGCGCCCAGGAAAGGGAATAATTTCTCTAAAGTAAATTGTTTAATATTTTCAACTTCATTAGCTAGAAGCGGCGGGGTGTGATGACTAAGACTTGTTAACGTTGTGTAGTTATTATATATTGTTTAGCATGAGGCCGGGGAATGGTTCCGCTTTGAGTGATTCAGTAAGCACAGTGCTAATTGGAGACCTCATTGTCATGCGTAATATATGACCATAGAATTAAAACTTCGCAGAAGTTGCTTCATTATAATGCATGCGTCGTAGCTCAATCATGTCGAGGAAGTCTTTCCAGGGTCGAGGAAGGTCGACATGTAAGGTTTTTGGTTCACTTATCTCTTTACCGCCTTGTAAACAGTAAGGTGACACCATGACTCGCTGGTTGTTACTCTTCACGTTGTGTCAAACATTTTTTGCAGTAGATCTCCAGTGTTATAGATGGACACATGTAATAGTAACTTACAGCAACTTGTGATGATTTCATACTCCTGAGTGACATGTATATGCTGCAAGGTCTTCGTCATACTCTCAGAAGTCTGTCGTCAACAACTCAGCATAACAATTATAATTCATATATATATATATATATATATATATATATATATATATATATATATATATATATATATGCAATTGACCTAATGGCATCATGTACCTAATGCAGGTACCTGATGCCAGATGTCTGCAGCAGCTGAAGGAGGCATTTGAGCGGAATTCTGTGTTGAGTTCCACTGACGAGATGGAGAATAATGGGAAGCTGCCCTTTCTGGACGTAATAGTCACGGAAAGGAGCGGAGACTTCCACACTGCAGTCCACACTAACGAAACAAACATAGGAATGTGCCTCAATGCCAATAGTAACTGCCCAGACTAGAGGAGTGTTGTCAACGCTTACGTCGACCATGCTCTCAGCCACAGCTCAGGATGGAAGCAAGTCAATGAAGAACTCTGTAGGATAAGCCTAGTCAACAACGGCTTGTCTAACGGTTTTGTTGAAGATATCATAAAAAGAAAGGTGAAATGCCATGCAACCTCTAAAGAGTCAACCAACACAACACTTGTACCCCCTATTAGACTATTTTACAGGAACTTCTTTTCGACGGCTCTTAAAACGGAGGAAAATGTCCTAAAAGATATTGTTGATAGAAACGTTATCCCTACAGACAAAAATCAGAAAATACAATTGACAATTTCCTATAAATCCAAAAAAACGGCCAATTACTCATGAAAAACTCCCCAAACACCAAGCAGAACGCCTTGACGGAAACCAACGTCGTCTATGCCTTAGTGTTCACTTTTTGATGAGTAGTGCCTCGCAGATGTCGAGCCGCCTGCTATCGCTGTATCTATCGATGATTTCTGTGTTGTTTGTTAAGATTTCTCTGGTGATGGTCTGGTTGTAAGACGATGTTCCTTGATGGAGCCCTGTTGTTTAAGCATTGTTGATCGCCTAGAAAGAGACGTTGTTGTCTTGCCTATATACTGAGTTCTCTGGGGCTTACAGTCCCCAAGTGGTCCTCAAATGCCCAAATGTCTCGGGTACTACCGAGACCCCCGTTAGTAGGTTTACATCGCTTTGTACGAGATGCGTCATCAATGACGGTCCATCATTAGCCCAAGTTTTCCTGTCCAATTGTCGCATTGAATAGTGAAAAGCCCGGCACCCAAGTCCCCCCCCTCCCCCACCACCACTACCGCCTACCGAGTCTTGTAACACCGGGCGTGGAGGCGGCGCTGAATGGCTCGGGCTGAGTATGGGGGAGGGGGGGGGGGGTGAGACGGAGGGATTTCTTTCACTTGTTGATGATCAGGGGGGGGGGGGAGGGGGCCACAAACGACTGCGGGTGGTGGCACTCAAGAGGCTGCCTGGTGTCTGCCAAGTTACCCGCCCACAGTGCCAGCGGTGCCGGAATTAGTGGTTTTCTTTTTTTGGTGACAAGTGGGAAGGACTGTGAGGTTGTGAGAGTGACACCTTCACACCGAGAGTGACACCGTCACACCGAGAGTGATACCGTCACACCGAGAGTGACACCGTCACACCGAGAGTGACACCGTCACACCGAGAGTGACACCGTCACACCGAGAGTGACACCGTCACACCGAGAGTGACACCGTCACACCGAGAGTGACACCGTCACACCGAGAGTGACACCGTCACACCGAGAGTGACACCGTCACGCCGAGAGTGACACCGTCACACCGAGAGTGACACCGTCACACCGAGAGTGCGCGCCCTCACGCCTCCCTTCACTTGGGTGTTATGTTAGCTGCATTTATCTAACGGGGAGTCTCTAGTGGCATCAACTAGGACAAGCGGCCAGAAGATGTTCAAAAGTTATCCCTTTATTTCCAATATTACGGTGATGAGGACTAATTGGCTGCGTGGGGTCATGTTGCTGAACTTTGTTTCCTCCAGACACTCTACCTTCTCACACACACACACACACACCTTTTCCTTTATATATATATAAAATATATATATATATATATATATATATATATATATATATATATATATATATATATATATATATATATATATATATATATATATTATATATATATATATATATATATATATATATATATATAATATATACATATATATATATATATATATATATATATATATATATATATATATATATATATATATAATATATACATATATATATATATTAATCAGGTGTAATAGGCCTATTATGTTGAACAGTGTCTTCTGTGTTGGCATCGTTATGTTCCGGTCTTGTCCTTACTCTCATGGTGGGTAGAGTAAATAGTTCCGTGATTTGGGTGTTCATGGTAGGTTGTTCTATTTTTATGTGGATTGGTTCAAGAATTTGTAATGTTTTTACATCTTGGGTTTTGTGCATGTTTGTTGTTTTAGATTTAGCCACTCGGAACTAAAATTTCAACGTAGCCTCGTACGTGTTGTCTAATATGCAAGTATTTTTATTTACTATTTCTTTTGTTAGGAAGATGTCATTCGCTTTTCTCATGTGATTCTTAGGGGCACCTGATCTATCTCTCTCTCTCTCTCTCTCTCTCTCTCTCTCTCTCTCTCTCTCTCTCTCTCTCTCTCTCTCTCTCTCTCTCTCTCTCTCTCATCTCCTACTGCTGTATCCAACTGGCTGTCACCCAACCACCACAAGATCCAATCAGCTCTTCCCCCCCTCCCCCCCACACCCCACCACATCCCTAACACCCCTCTCCCTCTCCTCCTCCCTTGGTAATTAATCCGTGAAGCAGTGGAATGACTCTTGGCTTGAGTGACAGGCAAGAGTGAGGCCACCGTCTTGAGGGATGCCGGCCAACATGTCCACCAACATGACTGACGAGTCACGATAAACTTGTTTTACCTCCTTCCCAATACCCTGCTCCTGTCTACCACTACCCCCCCCCACCCTCACCCTTCGTCTGGTAGACCTACAGTAGGAGAGGACGGGCTGGGGACGACGGGCTAGGGTGGACGGGCTGGGCCGTCATAACACAAATCATCTATAATTCTTCATATTTAGCAGTAGACGGCAGGGCTTGTTGTCGTGTTCCAAGTGTTGATAATTATAATCCTCTCTCCCTCCCTCCCCCCCCTCTCTCTCTCTCTCTCCCTATATTCGTTCTCTCTAACATCGATTTGTATGGTTTTGTCATTATAGCATTATATCAGAAGAGTAGTTATCCACTGCTCCTCTCCATCCGCACCCCTGTTCTCTCCCCACTCCCCCTCCACCTCTCCTCTCCTCCCCACCTTCCCTCTCCCACTCTCACAGTGACCAACGTGACATTAATCAAAGCCTTACAGTCATAACGTGACAGAGACCAAAGGGAATCACCGCTGCAGAGTGATAGTTTCACTTGGACACTTTTAAGTGACTATGACACTAATGTTTAAAGTTTTAAGGTTCCAAGACTTTGGTGGGGGAGAGGGTGTTGGGAAGGGGAGGAGGAGGAAGAACTAAAGAAGAACAGATACAGATAAGAAACACAGACAACCAAACATAAGACAGAAACAGAGAGGATAATCACCAAAGAATCCTGCTTTGACAAACATGAACAAACCAATTCAAAGCAACAAACCAATTCAAAGCAACAAATTATAAGAGACAACAAAAACATATTATGACAGACAGTGAAACTGAGCAAGACATTTCCCACCTAAACACACTGAAAAATCCATCATTAAGTGAGGAAATGAAGATTTAGAAAACGGGGTTATTCCCAATTCATATCGGGCGTGACTGGGAGTGAAGAGTACTGGGTGTATAGAGCCACAGTCATCCAGCCCGCCAGAGTTAGCCTCGTTAGCGTCAACGTAACAGCTCTCACCCGTCATGAATCACAACTTCCCCTCTCATCTGTCCCCGAGTTTTGATTGGCTCGTTAAAGAGAGTAGGTGTTGGGGGGGGGGGAGCTGTTACCATGTGTGTCTTCCCTCCTGATGTTTGCGCTCTCTCTCTCTCTCTCTCTCTCTCTCTCTCTCTCTCTCTCTCTCTCTCTCTCTCTCTCTCTCTCTCTCTCTCTCTCTCTCTCTCTCTCTCTCTCTCCTCTCCCTCTCCCTCTCTCTCTCTCTCTCTCTCTCTCTCTCTCTCTCTCTCTCTAAGAACTCTTTTCTTAATGCTTCCATTAGAATCATTAAGCTGAAGCTTTGCATGTGAGCTTCTCTGTGTTCATCTGTTGTTCAGATGATGGTTCATAAGGCGTGTGTGTGTGTAGCTGGTTGTGGTGATGGTGTAAGCTTCAGGTGCTGAACACTACGGCTACTTGAGACAAACTTGCCAACAGTTAGCAGTTACTCTCGAGAGATAATACAGTCTCCCGGGTGACTGGGAGTGTGTAAGTCATTTACAGTCTTGTCCTCTTCTTCTTAAACTTAAAATTATTGTGATTATTTTACATGTTAAATTGTTGTTATATCATTATTGTTATTAAACTTTAATTGATATTCCTCATTTTCAGTTACTCATAATTGAACCTTTCTCACCTTCCTCACATATAAACCTTCTCATCCTTCACCTTTCTTTTCCAGCCTTGATTCTCACTCTTCACCCTCTCCCTCTGTCTCTCTCACTCTGTCACTTTTCATCCCTCTCTTCCTTCCAGTCTACCCACCTCCCCGCCTCTCTTCCAGCCCCTTTCCCTTGTCTTCCAGGCCTCCTCTCCCAGACTCTTGCCCCATTGAACAAAATACAATTACACACCTCACTGATTTTGTTTAAAAAAATTGTAACATATTTCTACAATTTCGTAAAAAAAAATACATTTGTTATTGCACTGTGAATGAGTTGACAGGATATGGTAATGAGAGTGAGGGAGAATGAGAGAGGGATTCAGGTGAGAGAGATTGTGAGAGAGGAAAGAATACATACACAAATTGATTGATATACATGGAGGTGAGTTTGGGGGGATTTGGGAACGAGGTCGAACGGGATTTAAGATAAATCAGTTACCGGATTTACGAAGGGTTCAGGGATAGAGAGTTAGAGAATAGGGGAGAGGATGGGAGAGGGAGAGTTGGGGAGTGAGGGATAGGGGTGTATACCCTTGGGTAGTATACCCAGCCCGTCCTCCTAGTGCTCCCCAACGTCAAGAAACTGTCGTATTAAAGTGCCTTTATCCTAACCTACCAGAGGACCCAAAACAGAAAACGGAACATTATGTCCTTTTCGCGAGCCGCCACCATTTTCTAGTACGATGATTTTTGGCCTTAGGTAAAGTATACGTCAAAATACAACGCTTAATAATGAATACAATGCATAAACTTATTAAAGATCTTCCAACATACAAGAGTGAGAGAGGACACACAAGGGTGAGGGAGAACACACAAGGGTGAGGGAGAACACACAAGGGTGAGGGAGGACACACAAGGGTGAGAGAGGACACACAAGGGTGAGAGAGGACACACAAGGGTGAGAGAGGACACACAAGGGTGAGGGAGGACACACAAGGGTGAGGGAGGACACACAAGGGTGAGGGAGGACACACAAAGGTGAGGGAGGACATACAAGGGTGAGAGAGGACACACAAGGGTGAGGGAGGACACACAAGGGTGAGAGAGGACACACAAGGGTGAGAGAGGACACACAAGGGTGAGAGAGGACACACAAGGGTGAGGGAGAACACACAAGGGTGAGGGAGGACATACAAGGGTGAGGGAGAACACACAAGGGTGAGGGAGGACACACAAGGGTGAGAGAGGACACACAAGGGTGAGAGAGGACACACAAGGGTGAGGGAGAACACACAAGGGTGAGGGAGAACACACAAGGGTGAGAGAGGACACACAAGGGTGAGAGAGGACACACAAGGGTGAGGGAGGACACACAAGGGTGAGGGAGGACACACAAGGGTGAGGGAGGACACACAAAGGTGAGGGAGGACATACAAGGGTGAGTGAGAACACACAAGGGTGAGGGAGAACACACAAGGGTGAGGGAGAACACGAGAGAGAGGGAGAAAGGCCTCTCTTGGGTCACCGTGAATATGACAGCGACTCACGTCCACAAGAGCGTATAAAATAGATGGAGAGTCTCCAATATTAGTAGAAGAAGGCAGGAGGAGGAGAGAGCATACATGGAATGGATATAGCCATCTATTCCAGCGTGGAGGGAGCAGTGTGATGTGGAATGGGAAAGTGGGTGGGGGGCAGAGTGGGTGGAGGGACGCGCTGACCTGAGCGTGGGAGGGGATGGAAGGGAAGAAAATGTTTAGCAAGAGGTCCCTCTGTAGTAGCAGTTATTAGCCAGGAAGAGGGAGGGGGAAGGGGGAGGGAGGGGGGAGGTGCTGGTCGATATTGTCTTTACTGAGTCGTGTGACCCAGAGTGTCCAGTGGTGCTTGACGCCCTACCACACTACCAGTCTACCACACTACCAGTCTACCACACTACCAGTCTACCACACTACCACACTACCAGTCTACCACAATACCAGCCTACCACACTACAAGACTAAAGACCAATCAGCAGATCACTAGACACAGGTCAACACATAGTGTGACACTGACAGGTCTCTTGACACAGACAGACGGATTTATAGACAGTAACAGGTGCCTAGACATAACCAGACAGGCCACCAGACAGGCCACCAGACAGGTCACTAGACAGACTCTCAGGTCACCAGACAGGTCACTAGACAGACTCTCAGGTCACCAGACAGGTCACTAGACAGACTCTCAGGTCACCAGAAAGGTCACCAGACAGGTCACCAGACAGGTCACTAGACAGACTCTCAGGTCACCAGACAGGTCACTAGACAGACTCTCAGGTCACCAGACAGGTCACTAGACAGACTCTCAGGTCACCAGACAGGTCACCAGACAGACTCTCAGGTCACTAGACAGACTCTCAGGTCACCAGACAGGTCACCAGACAGGTCATCAGACAGGTCACCAGACAGGTCACTAGACAGACTCTCAGGTCACCAGACAGGTCACTAGACAGACTCTCAGGTCACCAGACAGGTCACTAGACAGACTCTCAGGTCACCAGAAAGGTCACCAGACAGGTCACCAGACAGGTCACTAGACAGACTCTCAGGTCACCAGACAGGTCACTAGACAGACTCTCAGGTCACCAGACAGGTCACTAGACAGACTCTCAGGTCACCAGACAGGTCACCAGACAGACTCTCAGGTCACTAGACAGACTCTCAGGTCACCAGACAGGTCACCAGACAGGTCAATACAGAGGAGAGAGAAGCAAGACAAACAAACAAAGCGACACAGACTCGTTATAGACCGCTGTTCTAATGCAGGAAATAATTTCCAGTTCAATTAATGTGTGTTTACCTGTAAATAAACCTGGCGAAATATCCGCTGCTAAAATATTCTTTGTGCTGTGTTAGCGAGTTATATATTTGGTGATCAAAATGAGAACATATTCGCGTTTTTAGCGAGTTATGTATAGAAGGATCTGGAGATATAATGCTTTAGTGACGTCATTGTTGGCGGACGCCGGTGGCGCCATCTTTATGCAGTGTTCTTTCTTTGGTGTTATTGTTGTTTATCAGATTATATAGACAAATTATATAGATCCTTTTAACTGTTGTTGCGTCTGTTAGTAGTGTGAGGTGTGAACACTTGCACTCTCCTCTGTTGGAACTTTGAGAGTCATCTTGTACTCACCTGGGAGTCCTTGCGGGGGTTGATCTTCGGCTCTTTGGTCCCGCCTCTCCACTGCCAATCAACTGGTGTATTCATTTCTGAGCCTATTGGGCTCTAGCATATGTACATTTCAAACTGTGTATGGAGTCAGCCTCCACCACATCACTTTCCATTTGTTAACTACTCTGACACTGAAAAAAATAATTTCTAATGTCTCTGTGGCTCATATGGGTACTAAGTTTCCACCTGTGTCCTCTTGTTCGCGTACCATCCATTCTAAATAGTTTGTCATTGTCCACCCTGTCAATGCCTCTGATAATTTTGTACGTGGTGATCATGTCTTCCCTAACTCTTCTGTCTTCCAGGGACGAGAGGTTTAGCTCCCGTAGCCTTTCCTTGTAACTCATACCTCTCAGTTCTGGTGGCATACCTCTGAATCTTCTCTAACTTTGTCTTGTGTTTAGGTATGGACTCCAGGCTGGAGCTGCATACTACAGTATTGGTCTGACATAAGTGGTATGCAAGGTCCTGAACGATTCCTTACACAAGTTTCTAAAGGAAGTTCTTATGTTGGCCAACCTAGCATATGCCGCTGATGATATCCTTTTCATGTGGGGCCTCTGCGGACAGGTTCGGTGTGATATCAACCCCCAGATGTTTCTCTCTATTTGACTCTTGCAGGATATCACCTCCCAGATGGTACCTTGTGTTCAGCCTCCTGCTCCCTTCACCGAACTTCATTACTTTACACTTACCTGAGTTAAACTTGGGTAGCCATTTCCGAGACCATTCCTCTAGTTTTCTCAGGTCGTCCTTTAGTGTGTGTTCACCGGTGCTTGTTGGCTGCCATGTGTCCCACACAGCTCTGGGAGCTCCATGTGTCCCACACAGCTCTGGGAGCTCCATGTGTCCCACACAGCTCTGGGAGCTCCATGTGTCCCACACAGCTCTGGGAGCTCCATGTGTCCCACACAGCTCTGGGAGCTCCATGTGTCCCACACAGGTCTGGGAGCTCCATGTGTCCCACACAGGTCTAGGAGCTCCATGTGTCCCACACAGGTCTGGGAGCTCCATGTGTCCCATACAGGTCTGGGAGCTCCATGTGTCCCACACAGGTCTGGCAGCTCCATGTGTCCCACACAGGTCTAGGAGCTCCATGTGTTCCACACAGGTCTGGGAGCTCCATGTGTCCCACACAGGTCTGGGCGCTCCATGTGTCCCACACAGGTCTAGGAGCTCCATGTGTCCCATACAGGTCTGGGAGCTCCATGTGTCCCACACAGGTCTGGCAGCTCCATGTGTCCCACACAGGTCTGGCAGCTCCATGTGTCCCACACAGGTCTGGGAGCTCCATGTGTCCCATACAGGTCTGGGAGCTCCATGTGTCCCACACAGGTCTGGCAGCTCCATGTGTCCCACACAGGTCTGGGAGCTCCATGTGTCCCACACAGCTCTGGGAGCTCCATGTGTCCCACACAGCTCTGGGAGCTCCATGTGTCCCACACAGCTCTGGGAGCTCCATGTGTCCCACACAGCTCTGGGAGCTCCATGTGTCCCACACAGCTCTGGGAGCTCCATGTGTCCCACACAGCTCTGGGAGCTCCATGTGTCCCACACAGCTCTGGGAGCTCCATGTGTCCCACACAGGTCTGGGAGCTCCATGTGTCCCACACAGCTCTGGGAGCTCCATGTGTCCCACACAGCTCTGGGAGCTCCATGTGTCCCACACAGCTCTGGGAGCTCCATGTGTCCCACACAACTCTGGGAGCTCCATGTGTCCCACACAGGTCTGGGAGCTCCATGTGTCCCACACAGCTCTGGGAGCTCCATGTGTCCCACACAGGTCTGGGAGCTCCATGTGTCCCACACAGGTCTAGGAGCTCCATGTGTCCCACACAGGTCTGGGAGCTCCATGTGTCCCACACAACTCTGGGAGCTCCATGTGTCCCACACAGCTCTGGGAGCTCCATGTGTCCCACACAGCTCTGGGAGCTCCATGTGTCCCACACAGCTCTGGGAGCTCCATGTGTCCCACACAGGTCTGGGAGCTCCATGTGTCCCACACAACTCTGGGAGCTCCATGTGTCCCACACAGGTCTGGGAGCTCCATGTGTCCCACACAGCTCTGGGAGCTCCATGTGTCCCACACAGGTCTGGGAGCTCCATGTGTCCCACACAGGTCTGGGAGCTCCATGTGTCCCACACAGGTCTGGGAGCTCCATGTGTCCCACACAGCTCTGGGAGCTCCATGTGTCCCACACAGGTCTGGGAGCTCCATGTGTCCCACACAGGTCTGGGAGCTCCATGTGTCCCACACAACTCTGGGAGCTCCATGTGTCCCACACAGGTCTGGGAGCTCCATGTGTCCCACACAGCTCTGGGAGCTCCATGTGTCCCACACAGGTCTGGGAGCTCCATGTGTCCCACACAGGTCTGGGAGCTCCATGTGTCCCACACAGGTCTGGGAGCTCCATGTGTCCCACACAGGTCTAGGAGCTCCATGTGTTCCACACAGGTCTGGGAGCTCCATGTGTCCCACACAGGTCTAGGAGCTCCATGTGTTCCACACAGGTCTGGGAGCTCCATGTGTCCCACACAGGTCTAGGAGCTCCATGTGTCCCACACAGGTCTGGGAGCTCCATGTGTCCCACACAGGTCTGGGCGCTCCATGTGTCCCACACAGGTCTAGGAGCTCCATGTGTCCCATACAGGTCTGGGAGCTCCATGTGTCCCACACAGGTCTGGCAGCTCCATGTGTCCCACACAGGTCTGGCAGCTCCATGTGTCCCACACAGGTCTGGCAGCTCCATGTGTCCCACACAGGTCTGGGAGCTCCATGTGTCCCACACAGGTCTGGGAGCTCCATGTGTCCCACACAGGTCTGGGAGCTCCATGTGTCCCACACAGGTCTGGGAGCTCCATGTGTCCCACACAGGTCTGCGAGCTCCATGTGTCCCACACAGGTCTGGGAGCTCCATGTGTCCCACACAGGTCTGGGAGCTCCATGTGTCCCACACAGGTCTGGGAGCTCCATGTGTCCCACACAGGTCTGGGAGCTCCATGTGTCCCACTCGTGTGGGCAACTATATTTTACCTTTATTTTGACCGCCTTACTCCTCTCCCTCCGAGGTTATGCACTATTAACTGAGATCTTCTGGTCGTGATTTATTTGACTGTTGCTCACCTATGACTTGATAAATGTCCAGGAGCCAGGAGTCATCAAGCATTTACGAAACCTGTACATCTTTCCTCTATGATGGTGGCTTTGTTTACACTTATTAAACCGTTTACGAGCTGGGGAACTTCACAACCCAAGGTTATTATTGTTATAAACAACTTCGTAGTGCTTAGGAGCGCATACACTGTTTAATACGTGTAAATAAGTCGCCAAGATTGAGGAAAGATGTACAGGTTTCGTACATGTTGATGACTCCTGTCCCAGGACGGACAGAAACGTCGACACTTGAACATTCACACGTGTGTGTGTGGGAAGGGTTATATATATATATATACCTTTCCTATGGTTGTTCCACCAAGAAAGTTACATCAGAATTAATGTAGACCATATTGAGTGTATCAACGTTGCTACACTGATGGGCTAACATTGTGTTCTTCCTGTGATGTTTAACTCGCCAATAACAGGCAGGCGGCCGCTTGATGCTTTGATTAGCTAGCCTTTGATGATCCCCAGAGGGCATGGAGTCTTATCCCAGCGTCGCCCTGGACACCACTCTGAGGCCACCACTACCATTGTCTATCACCACTCTGAGGCCACCACTACCATTGTCTATCACCACTCTGAGGCCACCACTACCATTGTCTATCACCACTCTGAGGCCACCACTACCATAGTCTATCACCACTCTGAGGCCACCACTACCATTGTCTATCACCACTCTGAGGCCACCACTACCATTGTCTATCACAACTCTGAGGCCACCACTACCATTGTCTATCGCCGCCCACGACACTGATTATATTTCCGATTTCGAACCTGCCAGATGCGAATTTAAAGTCAAATATTACACGTAACACAGAAAATATTGTAAATATATATGTAAATGAACGTAATTTTATTCAAAGTAATGTTATTGCAGATTATCGGAAATTAATTATTTTAATAGCGTAATTTTTTTTTTTATTTAGACGGCATTTTCTTCATAACCTTTCTATATCACGCCCAAGATTTTTTTAATTCCCCAAATTTTGAGTTTTGGATTTGTTTTCTGTAAGTGAATCTACCTCCACCACTCCACAACCCGTGTAGTGAGGGAGTCTACCTCCACCACTCCACAACCCGTGTAGGGAGGGAGTCTACCTCCACCACTCCACAACCCGTGTAGTGAGGGAGTCTACCTCCACCACTCCACAACCCGTGTAGGGAGGGAGTCTACCTCCACCACTCCACAACCCGTGTAGTGAGGGAGTCTACCTCCACCACTCCACAACCCTTGTAGGGAGGGAGTCTACCTCCACCACTCCACAACCCGTGTAGGGAGGGAGTCTACCTCCACCACTCCACAACCCGTGTAGTGAGGGAGTCTACCTCCACCACTCCACAACCCTTGTAGGGAGGGAGTCTACCTCCACCACTCCACAACCCGTGTAGGGAGGGAGTCTACCTCCACCACTCCACAACCCGTGTAGTGAGGGAGTCTACCTCCACCACTCCACAACCCTTGTAGGGAGGGAGTCTACCTCCACCACTCCACAACCCTTGTAGGGAGGGAGTCTACCTCCACCACTCCACAACCCGTGTAGGGAGGGAGTCTACCTCCACCACTCCACAACCCTTGTAGGGAGGGAGTCTACCTCCACCACTCCACAACCCGTGTAGTGAGGGAGTCTACCTCCACCACTCCACAACCCTTGTAGGGAGGGAGTCTACCTCCACCACTCCACAACCCGTGTAGGGAGGGAGTCTACCTCCACCACTCCACAACCCGTGTAGTGAGGGAGTCTACCTCCACCACTCCACAACCCTTGTAGGGAGGGAGTCTACCTCCACCACTCCACAACCCGTGTAGGGAGGGAGTCTACCTCCACCACTCCACAACCCGTGTAGGGAGGGAGTCTACCTCCACCACTCCACAACCCTTGTAGGGAGGGAGTCTACCTCCACCACTCCACAACCCGTGTAGGGAGGGAGTCTACCTCCACCACTCCACAACCCGTGTAGGGAGGGAGTCTACCTCCACCACTCCACAACCCGTGTAGGGAGGGAGTCTACCTCCACCACTCCACAACCCGTGTAGTGAGGGAGTCTACCTCCACCACTCCACAACCCGTGTAGGGAGGGAGTCTACCTCCACCACTCCACAACCCGTGTAGTGAGGGAGTCTACCTCCACCACTCCACAACCCGTGTAGGGAGGGAGTCTACCTCCACCACTCCACAACCCGTGTAGGGAGGGAGTCTACCTCCACCACTCCATTCTTCACTAAATGCATCTGTCCACCTAGCAGTAAATAGGTATTGTACCCGGGACTTAATCAACTGTTGAAGGGTTGCATTAGGAAGGACCTCGATATAAGCCTAAAGTGTATATGTATGTATGTATATATATATATATATATATATATATATATATATATATATATATATATATATATATATATATATATATATATATATATATATATATATATATAATACAAGCTCACTGTCCCCGACAAAACGAATTATTAATAATATTGTTATATTTATATCAAGCTTCAGACACGAGCATGTTATACTTGTCTTAAAGAGTTGAGAACAATTAAGGATGATAAACAATCAATTAATGTATCAAGTTTGGAGACTTGTACCCATGTGAGTGAGTGCAAGAGTGTGACCAACAGTTGGGCGTGAAGGGTGGAGGTCCAGTTGTTTACACGGACCTTCCAACAATTGTCACAACAACTCTACCTTATTTTCATTTCATTTCTTTATTATGCACCCCATACCCATCCCACGGGCGGTGGTGGAAAGGGTTACAGAGGCACATAATTGAGGAACTGAACCCCAGAGTTGGTTTAGCTTAGCGAGTGACAGGCTTGTGAAGCTAGTTACACCACTCTTATTAATATTACACATGTACATATACATACATATATATATATATATATATATATATATATATATATATATATATATATATGTCGTACCTAATAGCCAGAACGCACTTCTCAGCCTACTATTCAAGGCCCGATTTGCCTAATAAGCCAAGTTTTCATGAATTAATGTTTTTTCGTCTACCTAACCTACCTAACCTAACCTAACCTAGCTTTTTTTGGCTACCTAACCTAACCTTACCGATAAATATAGGTTAGGTTAGGTTAGGTAGGGTTGGTTAGGTTCGGTCATATATCTACGTTAATTTTAACTCCAATAAAAAAAAATTGACCTCATACATAGAGAAAAGGGTTGCTTTATCATTTCATAAGAAAAAAAATATAGTAAATATATTAATTCAGGAAAACTTGGCTTATTAGGCAAATCGGGCCTTGAATAGTAGGCTGAGAAGTGAGTTCTGGCTACTAGGTACGACATATATATATATATATATATATATATATATGTGTGTGTGTGTGTATATACACATGTACACAAATACATATACATATCAATAAGAACAGTACCTCCAGCTGCACCCGTGGGGCGGGGTAGACAATCATCTGTGTATATATGTCTTGAGCAGAGAATTAAGATGGCTTAAGGCGTTGAGCTTTGCCTCAAGACGAAGATTGGCCTTCAATTTGCTTCTTGGGTGGAAAGGGAGGGATTAAAATTAGAAAGGGGTAATCTCCCACGGTGCAGGAAAGTGCCGTTGTTGTCTCTCTGGGTACACGTTGTGAAGCTGATACGTTCTGAGTCCACTTACAGTTTTAGTGGTCCATTTTGCACAATGTTAACCTTGATTAAAGGTCTTGACCTTTAATCTTAAAGGCCATCTTAACCCTTGCTTTTGTGCAAGGGTTAAGATGGGCTAGCCTAAGCATTTTAATATCAATTAGATCATTAATTTCAATAACATTATCAATTACGCCTCGAATATTAAATTGCTTTCTTATATTAAGTTCCAAAATATTAGTATTCTTGTGTTGGTATCGAGTATTAATAATAAACTTAAGTTTTAGCCTGGCCACACAGCTAACTTAACACCTTACCTTGGCCCTGCCGGAGAGGCCCTTGACTTTCTCACAGTTGAAGCCGATGGTGGGGACGGTATTGAGGTACTGGTCGAACTTGAGGCGGTAGAGAGCGGTCGACTTGCCCGCTGAGTCGAGGCCGAGCATGACGATGTGAAGTGTTCCTTGGGTGAGGTGGAGAGCGTCCAAGATGCCCCCACCGCCACCCCCACCATGGGCCCCGCCGCCCCCTCCACCCTTGCCCATGTTCACTCCCATGCTGGTGTGCAGGTCCCTCCCGCTGGTGGGCACTGTGACCCCACCCCGTCAAGCTGGTGGGCACTGTGACCCCACCCCGTCAAGCTGGTGGGCACTGTGACCCCACCCCGTCAAGCTGGTGGGCACTGTGACCCCACCCCGTCAAGCTGGTGGGCACTGTGACCCCACCCCGTCAAGCTGGTGGGTGGGTTGAGCAGAGATGGGTTCTCTCTCTCTTTATCTCCCCTTTTCTCTCTGTTTCTCTAGTTCCTATATTTATATTTAGTCTCTTGTTGAGGAATATTATCATATAGTGTTCTCCCGGAGCCCTTTAGCCACATTTCCCTTCTAGTGGTCACTCGTGGCGCACCCAGACATTGCAGTGACGAGCGGTGGTGTTTGTGTGTTGCTGTGGCGACTTTGTCGGTTGTGGACAATGTTGCTGGCGTCCTGCCCTCACACTACACTCCATTATTTATCATACTAACTCCTCCACCACCACACTCCTCCACCCACCTGCAACTTCCTGTCCTGTTTCTGTGTTGTGTTCAGGCTTTTCTTCTCGGGTCAACACACCGGTCTTGTGTTGCGGAGACAGCCAGCAGGTGGTCAGATCCCGGCCACGGGTCACTCATCATGCAACACAAGCAACACTAGGTCACCCGCACCTCTCCCGCCCCACTGGCACTCTGGCTAGTATGGACGCTCTTGGCACCGCTAGCCCTACGTGGCCCTCAGTGCCAACCAACGCGACGTGGCGACACGGTAACAACGTCTAAGGCTATTTTCTCTCTCTGGGGCGCTAGGATCCCCTCACACCGTTGACTGAGCCTCCACCAGCGCCAGCGGCCACACGGCTGCCACCACTGCCACATCCCGCCACCCTTTACATCTCCACCACAGCCTCTACACTCCCTCTACACACACACTCACTCCATCACCCCTCCACGCACTCGTAAAGCATAACCATTACATCGGGGCTCCCTCACTGGTAGTGTGAGGGCAGGTGTTGTGAGGGTGAAGAATGTACAAGGTGTGGGGGTAGCGGCACCAGTCTGGGTTGACAGCGGTGAGGCACACATGCGCACGCCGGCCCCTCACAGCTGACTACATCCACCCTCACAACAAACGTTTGCCGTCAGGTTTACAATATGCAAAGAACAGCAAAATTCGTGTCAGTCTTCCACTGGTGCCTTCAACGGTAATTGTATGGAAGAGAGAAGTGCGCTCATCCAGGATTGGTGCTATATCGGCACCCACACTCTACAGAATGGATGTTTGGTTCTAAAAATAGAAAACATGCTATTAAAAGACGGGTCGGAAACTTGGCTTACTTTGCCATACAAAAGTTTCGCATACAAAGGATAATATCAACTGTGATGAGACTTTGTCATACAGTTCGCGGCATGACAAGTCGACAATGTCGACAATTACGGTAGACAATTGCATATACCCGCATGAGGGAAGCCGCACTACCGGCCACACACACACACACGCACACACTCCAGATTGCGTCACTCAGAGAGAACGGAGGCGGCAGAGGCAATCAATATGGCGCCGGCCAGTTAGCAATATCCGTAAAACCTCAAGGCCGGAGAGCGCGAGACTGGGTCACTGGTCCCAAATCCTCGCCCGCTCACAACACTGGGTCAGGATGCACGTTCCCAATCACCCCCGCACACCCCCGCACACCCCCTCACACCCACGTACACCCCCGCACACCCACGTACACCCCCGCACACCAAAGAACACCCGCACCCAGCCTGTGTTAAAGCGGAGGAAGATACACGCAGGGAAGTAGAATGCGGGTGTAGGTGGACCTACACCCAACTTGAAGCTGGGCCATTGAGACTTGAACTCTCCTCAGCCCGTCCTGCACGCGTTCCTTAGCAAACTTCGCCTCAGACCTTCCAACTCCCTTAATTAAAACCTAATGACTACCACCCCTTTCCCTGTTCGCTGGGGAGTGTTATTTGTAGTGCCCTCATTCCTGACACTACACTCTCTGTGTGTGTTTACTATTTGGCCCTGAAGGATCGAGCTGTTAGCTCTTGGACCCCGCCTTTCTTGGCGTCGGTTGTCCAATGTTCAGACTCACAATTTAATCTTCTCTTTCGAAATACATTTATTTATATACAAGAAAGTACATTGGGTTGTGAGAGTACATAATATCGCTGTTATTACACTCTTCCAAATCCACTAACACGCATAGCGTTTCTGGCAGGCGGTTTATACATATGAAAATGTGTAACTGTTTTGGTTCGGGGTTTTATACATATAAAAATGTATAATCGTGAAGGGAAAATTAAACAAGAAATTACTTGAGCGCTTTCGTGTTAATACATCAACCAAAATCTAAGTTTGTTTACATACGTGTAGCTTCTGTGTCGGGGCAGCTTACTCAAGAGTGGGTCTCATGTAGGTTATATATATATATATATATATATATATATATATATATATATATATATATATATATAAATATATAAATATATAAATATATATATATAAATATATAAATATATATATATATATATATATATATATATATATATATATATATATATATATATATATATATATAAATATATATATATATATATATATATATATATATATATATATCATACTTCATAGGATCAATTCTATAGTATGACTGCCGAGTTCCTTGTTCGAAACTCGGGAAAGAATCACACTGCGATACTGTTTGACGCTGTTAACCATACCTGGCCAGTAGTAGTCTTGACGGATTCCGTGGTAGGTTTTGTTAAAACCGTAGTGCGAAAGTGCTCCCTGGGCCAGGTGTAGAATAGTGGTCCGCAGGCTGGTAGGAATCACTAGTTGTTCGACGTTGGCCCAATCGTCCTCCTCCTTCAGTTTACTGGGTCTGTATTTGCGGTAGAGCAACTCGTTCTCTAGAAAGAACCCAGGTATACTGTCAGGTAACCCAGGTATACCTGACAGTATACCTGGGTTACCTGACAGTATACCTGGGTTACCTGACAGTATACCTGGGTATACTGTCAGGTATACCAGGCTTACCTGACAGTATACCTGGGTTCTTTCTAGAGAACGAGTTGCTCTACCGTAGATACAGACCCAGTAAACTGAAGGAGGAGGACGATTGGGCCAACGTCGAACAACTAGTGATTCCTACCAGCCTGCGGACCACTATTCTACACCTGGCCCAGGGAGCACTTTCGCACTACGGTTTTAACAAAACCTACCACGGAATCCGTCAAGACTACTACTGGCCAGGTATGGTTAACAGCGTCAAACAGTATCGCAGTGTGATTCTTTCCCGAGTTTCGAACAAGGAACTCGGCAGTCATACTATAGAATTGATCCTGAATTGATATATAACTCCCACCCATTAGGTGGGAGTTCCTTACCGAGGCTGCATACTCAAGCGTAGTTCTCACATAGCTTGTCCAACTTCGGATGTGGCCCATGAAGTGATGCTGAAGTTATTCTCCTGATGTGTGGTTCTGGGAATATATTTGTGTTAGTCTATTCCCCAGGGCTTTCTCCTTTTCCAATGAATCTGTGTCAGCCATCCTCCTAAAATGAAAATACTTTTTGTAACACTGGTCGATCATACCAGCTCCATTTAGTAATGAGTTCCAATACTCGCCACTTTTTTTTGTAAGCCACTTTTTTGTTCTACTCTTTTTATAAAGTCTGGAAAAAAGTAGAGCTGAAACCAAACGTAAATATTCCTAGGCTTAGTATAGCATACATATGTACTTTATGAGGCCTCAGATAGCGTGTATTATTCCTAGTATGGTTAGGTTAGTTTTTATTAGTAACATAAATCTGAAAACGTTTCTAGCTTATCCACATTCAGTAATACAAAAGTCTGCTTTCTGGTGGTCCATCACGACATAATTGTACATTCTACCACATGGTTACTATAAGTACTGGTACTGTCATTTTAGGAGGCTGGGCTGCATCTTTCTCTCTTGTCTGATCCACTCACAGTCATCTTCCTTCTGATGGGGGTGTGGAGTAGTTTAGGCAGGTTCTTAGTTTACGACGATATTTCATCTTATTTCTCTTTCATTTAATCTATACAGTTTTGCTTGTTATTCTCATCTGTTTATCCAAAGTTGAGGTCAGATGCTTGGGGTTAGTTTCACCCAAATTTCCAAGCTGACACATGGAGGGTATGGGCTGGGGGTATGGTAGAGCCAGTCGGGGTCGGCCTCAGTGCCACCTCTTTAAGAAACATCGGCATCTGTCGTGACCCCTGAGATTTTCATGATCTGAAATCGGGGATTTGTTTTCTTAAGTTTTTTTTTTAGCAGTTTTCAGCACTTAATAATATTGTTTTTCTCTAAGAGAGAGGGAGGGAGGGGGTGATGTTGAGGGAGAGAAGGGAGGGGGAAAGATGCGAGTGTGGAAAGAGAGACGAGGGGAAGAAGGGTGAGGAGGGAGATAGGGGAGAGGAGAGATAGGGACAATAAGGTGAGACGGGGGCGTGGGGGAGTGGGGGGGACAGACTCGGCACAGCCAGGTATCCACATTTTATTCAGTTATAAAAAAAAAAACCTTAGGGGACAATAGGTGTGACCTCTGACAAGCTGTCAGCTTCCTGTCCTCGTCGAGGCCACTAGAGATAGTTATCCTCGGGTAAATTCAGGAAAAATTCTCTTCTTGGTCCATTTATCCTTCAGTGCTGTATGTATCTTCTCTCAGCTTCTTCGAGTTTGCTGGTTAAGTAGTTCATCATGTCTTGTATTGATTTCTTCCCACCACCATTTTCTTCAGAAATTCTGACTTTCTGACAACAACGCACAAATTCTTAAAATTACTAGCAGCTTTGCTAGTAATGGATTTATTGATTTGATTTTAAATACAAAATAATAATGTACTGACCTTAAAACTGTATCTTGTGTTTTGATTTTAAGCACAAAATCCAAATATGTAATGAATTTAATATTATTTAGTATGTGGTGGCACCTGTGTGTGCCCGCTCCCTTAACTTCAGCACCGACTATGCCACATGTCTCCACTGTGTGCGTTATTGTTGTGAATTATGGGGCGATGACGATCATGGGATAACACTGTGTGCGTTAATGCCGTTAATAAATATGCATCGTCTGTAATAACTAATTAACCACTCTATCATGTTCTTCTGTATAGTATTTATTATTATTAGTAATATTTACACAAGGAAATCAAACAACGTGATATATCAATGACAAAATAAATTGGAGCAAGGCAGACTCAGTAGCCGCCTCCACAAGTCCTGGGGAGTCGGTGGAGTCCCAGGTTGTACAGCTTACCGTAGATACCTGAATGTTGGCCAACTGGTGTGGGGTTGCATCCTGGCGAAGGTCAGTAGCGGGTCTTGTGGCACCTAGAAAATCTTAACAGGCTTCTTGTCCTCAGCAATGGTAAACTTAGACCCTATAACTACCATACTCATTCTGTACAGTCGAGTTCGTTCTTGACTCACAAATCAAGAATTCCAGGTTAGAATCCCGGCTGGTACAGAAAATGTTGGGTGCACTTCCTTTCACTTAATCTCTCTGTTCACCCAGCAGTAAATAAGTACCCAGAAGTTAGTCAGCTTGTTTATTTGTTTATTGTTGCTGCTGGATGCAGCTAGTTTATTGTGCACCCCATACTCATTCTGTGAGCGGTAGCGCAAAAATTATACTCATTCTGTGAGCGGTAGCGCAAAAATTATACTCATTCTGTGAGCGGTAGCGCAAAAAGGATTACTGAGCACAAAAGGCTAACTAATTTTATCTCCAGAGAATGTGAAAGAAGAGTGTTCTGAGGGCAAGAGACAAGTGTATGTGAAAGGGAAGGGCATGTTAAGAGAGAGAGTATGTAGGAGAGAGAGTGTAGGTTAGGTGATGACATATTATGCTTGCAGCTATGAAAATGTAGGTGATGATAAGACGACTGCAAGATATTGCAACTGGGACTCAAATAAGTGGGAAAACTTAGTGCTTGGTGAAGTTGATATACTGATAATTTTTTTTACTCCTCAATAACCACAGCGAGCCCTGTGTTGAATCAAGCAAACAAGGCAATCAAGACAGGAATTTCTAACTATACTATGCTCAGTGCATGATTTTATTGATAAAGAAAGACAAAAACCTGGTTTTGAATACCATTTTTCTGTGTGCATACAGATAACACATTATGCAATCCTTGCATAGTGTTGGGATTAAGACCATTTGCAATAAACCACCTTAATTCAATTTTAATATTTTTAGTTAATATATATATACACACATATATATATATATATATATATATATATATATATATATATATATATATATATATATATATATATATATACTGACTGGTGGGTGGATGGACGATGGAGTTTAGGTGGGAGGCAGTATGAATGAGGGGGGGGGGGGGGAGAATCAGTGAGAGAGGGGGAGAGAGATGCTAGGAGGGAGGGGGAGGTAGGGAGAGATGTTAGGAGGTAGGGAGAGATGCTAAGAGGGAGGGGGAGGTAGGGAGAGATGCTAGGAGGTAGGCAGGAAGGGATGGAAGTAGTAGTGAGAATTAGGAAGGGAAAGGCAGGCTGGCAGGCACAGGCAGGCAGGCTGGCAGGCACAGGCAGGCAGGCACAGGCAGGCAGACAGGCAGGCAGGCTAGCTTGCAGGCAGGGAGTGAGTGGTAGTCACGCGGTTGAACCGCGTGACCTTGAGAGATGGGATGTAGGGGGGCGGGTGGTTTGTTGGTGGTGGGGGCGAGACCGGCTCATTCCCGAAGATAAGCCTAACACACACTACCCGTTAGCATGATGGCAGGGAGGGAGGCAGGCTGGCTGGAAAGGAAGCAGGCTGTCAGGCTGGGAAGGAGGCAGGCTGGCAGGCTGGGAAGGAGGCAGGCAGGCAGGCTGGGAAGGAGGCAGGCAGGCAGGCTGGGAAGGAGGCAGGCTGGGAAGGAGGCAGGCTGGCAGGCAGGGAAGGAGGCAGGCTGGCAGGCTGGGAAGGAGGCAGGCTGGCAAGCAGGGAAGGAGGCAGGCTGGCAGGCTGGGAAGGAGGCAGGCTGGGAAGGAAGCAGGCTGGCAGGCTGGGAAGGAGGCAGGCAGGCAGGCTGGGAAGGAGGCAGGCAGGCAGGCTGGGAAGGAAGCAGGCTGGCAGGCTGGGAAGGAGGCAGGCAGGCAGGCTGGGAAGGAGGCAGGCAGGCAGGCTGGGAAGGAAGCAGGCTGGCAGGCTGGGAAGGAGGCAGGCTGGGAAGGAAGCAGGCTGGCAGGCTGGGAAGGAGGCAGGCTGGGAAGGAAGCAGGCTGGCAGGCTGGGAAGGAGGCAGGCTGGGAAGGAGGCAGGCTGGGAAGGAGGCAGGCAGGCAGGCAGGCAGGCAGGCAGGCTGGGAAGGAGGCAGGCTGGGAAGGAAGCAGGCTGGCAGGCTGGGAAGGAGGCAGGCAGGCAGGCTGGGAAGGAAGCAGGCTGGCAGGCTAGGAAGGAGGCAGGCAGGCAGGCTGGGAAGGAGGCAGGCAGGCAGGCTGGGAAGGAGGCAGGCTGGGAAGGAGGCAGGCTGGGAAGGAAGCAGGCTGGCAGGCTGGGAAGGAGGCAGGCTGGGAAGGAGGCAGGCTGGGAAGGAGGCAGGCAGGCAGGCAGGAAGCGATATATGGGTGTTGAAGTGAGCCGTGAACCACGTGATCTTTGAGAGAGTGTGTGTGTGTGTGTGTGTGTGTATGGGTTTGGGGTGGGGGGTGGGGGTGGTGTGTCGGTGGTGGGGGGAGAGGGGGAGGTGTGTCGGTGGTGGGGGGAGAGGGGGAGGTGTCTGTGGTGGGGGGAGAGGGGGAGGTGTGTCGGTGGTGGGGGGAGAGGGGGAGGTGTGTCGGTGGTGGGGGAGGGACCGGCTGACTCCGTAAGCCTAACCACACTCCACAGACCTGTGACCCGGCCAGATTTGTTTCTTAAATGTACAGTACATCATCGTATATTTTAGGCAGGATGTTCCTGCAGGCTGGCAGGAAACATCCAGAGGATGTTTGCCAGACGTCTTAATAATCAGTTAGGAACAATTAAGGACTTTTATAAAGCGGATCAGGACTTCACTTATTGATGAGTACAAACAAAACACGGTCGCATTTACGCCATGAACCTGACGATTTTTTTCCCTAGAGTTTTTTTCATAAATTTTTCGGAAAAATTTCTTTTTACATTTCTAGTTTATTTTTTCCCCTCTATTTCTCGTATACGAACTTACATGTTAACCGACGGGTCTCGTCCCCATGGGGTTCGGAAACCAAGTGGTGCTCTGTATATATATATATATATATATATATATATATAATATACACACCAATATACAAAGTATATCTGTATACACCAGCATCCAGTTAATAGCATATCCTCACCAATTGCTGCCTAGACACTAGTTTAAAAGAAAATATCATTGTATGTTTACTGTCATTTAATGCCTAATGTCATACAATCATATAATGATTTAATTAATGAGATTGCAAAGTAAATAAACAGTTTGTTTTGTTCATCTAAATGATTTACAAGTGTATGCATTTTAAGACAGGAAAAATGGTGAATTATTTTCTTCTTTGTTCAAGTAAATAAATTGCTAAGTTTTCCACTACATTGTAATAATCAACAGATTTCATAAGAACAATAGTTAAATCTGTAAAATTTATTTTTTAAGTGACTGTTGTGTTCAACACCTCAAAAGATCCACACCTGTTGGAGATCCAGGATTTTTTCCCTAGTCTATGGACAACAGGAAAAAGGAGCATTGATTGTAAGGTAACTGACCTCTACCTAATCTCTTTCACCAAAAATTAAGTATTTAATTTTTAGATGTCACTGTAATAGGTCACCACAACTTAACATTGCTCGTCCAGCGAGGACCCTTATCTGTGTGATAGGGGCTACTCCTCAACACTGCCATTGCCTTTGAATCACAACCTAGAAAATTTCTCAGACTATTTTTTCAACCCATCCTCCTCTTTAGATAGTACCTATTGTGATGTTCGTCAGTAGTCATGAATTCGTACATACTTCGCTTTTAGATAGTAGTATACTGACTAGTAAGGAATTCTTTTAAAATAAATGAAGCTAAAAAACAAACTTAAATATTCCTAGGCCTAATATAGCACACACGTACTATATTTGGCCTCGGATATCATGTATTAGGCCTAGAAAGGTTAGGTTAGGTTACATTAGTTTACTTTGTCAAAGCAACGCAAGTAAAAAATAGTTTTCTGGTTTGTCCAACTCAATAGTTCAGATTTCTAGGTTCTAATTTCATTGTACGTCGGTATTTATACTATGGTCCTCATCGTTACTATAAGTACAGTACTACCAAAACTGGAGGAATGGTTACAAAATTTAGACACTCCTTATCCCTGGTCTCTTTAAGAATATCAGATACTTGATGTATTTAATGCCGTTTTCCAGTCACTCATAAACCACATAATCAACTGGATCCTTAACCCTTAATTGGTACTACTGAAGTCTGCTCAGTTAAACACTTTGCAAATGATTTTCATGCAATCAATAGAGTACACTAATTCATATACTTTGAAAAGTATTTCACAACTTGGCTACACTTGTTAAATATTTCAGCTTGTTGGTATGTAAGTAATTATTAAAAGAAGACAAAGCTGGGAAGACTAAGTAGCATCACCTTGTTCTTAGTTGCCTTAACAAGTCATATTGAAACGTGATGTGTAATGTCCTTAGAATTGATATGCTTACACATTAATAAGTTTGGGTGAATATCAACAGTTGCTGCCTTGTATGGGCCAATACTCCTTCAGTTTCTATTATTGTTATGACAGCTTGCCTGTGCACATTTCCTCTTATAGCTGATCACTGCCAGCTCATCAACATAGTTAAGTGATATTTACATAGTTCATCAACACCTGTTAAGTGATATTTACTGTTCTGATCCTTCTCACCAGTGACCAAGTGATCAGATGTAGTCTGATACAAGGATAGTCTCAAGTTATATTTATATTTTCCAATTTGTCTGTATATTAAATTTGTTCATGCCATGCCAGATTATATTAGTTTTTTTATTTAAAGCATTTTATATTCTTTCTCAAGCAATGATTCAAAATTTAAATGACATTGTCAATACAGGGTGGGTGAATGTGTTAAAGCTTATTCAATTTTTGTATCTGTACTCTGGTAAACAGCATATATAAAAATACAAGGCACATAAATGAAATACATAATTAATAAATCAATTATTAGGATCCAGCATGGCAAGTGGTGTCATATAAAAGCAATTGGAGCAGAGTTTGATTGGAAAACATAGAAAGACATTTGGGCACATTTTCTAACGTGCGATGCCTCATTTCATTCACCTAGTAGTAAACAGTTACTTGAATTTTAGTCAACTATTGTGGAATGCATCCTGAGGATGGTCAGTTGTTGGCCAAAGGGTTACTGCAATAAACCAAAGTCAAGACCTCCTGTCCCTGATAATGGGAAGTCATGTCATTATACTTGTTAAATTGCTTTGTCTCGAGTTATAAGGAGATCTATCCCAACATACAATGCCATAAAACTGGAATTTTCCTCTCATGTTACACTCACATGCAGAAAATGTTCACTTTGCTTTGTTCTACAGTATTTGATTTATTGAATAATGGATTTATTAGTGTTATGGTAACTTTGTACTTAAATATTTGTTGAAATATGTATTTTTACCAGAGAAATGATGCTAATATAGTCTGGATAAGATAGAAAATGATTAAAATATAACCTGTTTATTGTGGTGACAGGTTAGCAACACAGTCTTCCCAGCTTGGTGCCTTCTTGTGATAATTACTTACTTGCACATGTTAGGAATGACTGGATCAGCTGTTTATAATACAAGCCAGCATGCAGTAGCTTTATAAGGCACTAACTTGCAAATTATATCTGATATTAACAATTTATTTCACCATTTCTTCATATACATAATGTAAGTACAAAACAAATGCTGTACCATTCTCTTGGGAAAAGCCTTTAACCTTCTGCATGTCGTATAATTTGTCTCTGAAAAACAATTATACATTAATGACATAAATTTGGTAGTTACTTAAAATACATTTTTAAAAATAAATATATTATTTGCATTATCAATATGTAAATACAATACTGTAACTCTAAAAGGGCTTTAAACCTCTTAGATATTGTATGTTTTTATAACCCAAAACTAATTATTTCACTTGGTGAAGAAGTACACATTGATTTAACTACTTCTGCATGAAAAAATATGAAAAAGAGCACCTAATTCATAATGAAAAATAAGCAAACGTGAAAAGATTGAATATACCCATCCACAGCAGAAAGCCAGGAGAGAATACAAATAAAGGGCAAGAGCTAGAATGTTATTAAACTTGCACACCCACATCAGTGAAGTTGTACACCACTATTGGTTCTCAACAAACACCTCTTTAACACTATTCTTTATTTCTTGATTAACTCTTCTTTAAATGCTCAGCAACTTGAAAGTATGATTTGCTGTCATTTGTTATTTAATACTTTATAAAGTGTAAGCATTCATATTACATTTCATTAATGAAAAGGGTATTCATTTATCATAAGCATTTTGACAGAAAGAAAGATTTTATCTCTAACCTTCAAAGGTGTGATGACGTTAACAGTGGAAAGCCCTAGGGCTCTGAGAAGAACAAAGGGGAGAGCACTGGTACTGTAAAGGCGGTAAAGTCCGTCAATAGATGCCATTGTCATCACATTGTGTTTCTGTCGTTCACTTTCATACTTGTGAAGAATCTCTTCCTCCCCTAGAGAAAGAATTAAAAATAAAATTACTTACAGTATATGTTTTTACTGTAACATAAATTAGAATTAAATATTACAGACAATACATCAAGACAAGGAATGTGGCATGTGTGGGAGCCTGACACACTGACAACAATTAGTATATCCATAGATCATCCAATAGTCTCCACTAAATCCATTTAACTTTAAACTCACCCACACACTCAAAACTTCAGTTTAACAAGCAGAGGAGCTGCTAGTTGTATAAAAACATAAATATCATACCAATATCAGCACCAAGAAGGACAGCATTCTCCAGTGTGTCCAAAAGAGATGCTACATCACCAAACCCAAGATTGACTCCTTGCCCAGCCAGGGGATGAACTCGATGGGCAGCATCCCTGTAAAATATAATACTACATCTTGAGGCAATATTAATCATTGTGGCCTCTAATTACCATTTAATGTACAGCACTTGTATCATTATTGAATGTACTCTCAACATATAATAATCTTCAACTTACCCAATAAGAGCTACCCTAGGTGCCACATAGTGGACTGCATGACCAAGACCCAAAGGAAAAGCTCCTCTGGAGTTGGGGACAATGGCACTCACACTAGGCGGAAGCTGGCGGATGTCAGCACCACTACTAGGCAGGAAGGTATCCAGTAACTTCACCCAACCCTCATGTATGGACTGGACCATCTCATCACTAGTACTGTTATCCCACTGGTCAGAAAAAAGTAATTATAAGCTTCATCTGCTGTGCTAGGTAGAGAAAGAGTAGTCTATATTAAAATAAAATCAGACAAAAAAGTGAGCAATTGAATAACAAGAGAGGTCTAAAATGAATTAAAATAAAAGCATTAAATGTAATGAAATGCCAGTTTCTGGGGTGAGCCCCAGAGGCTTCCTGAAGCTATCATACACTGATTGCTGCCATACTATTTAGTGCCATCAGTCACAGACTTCTATTTGCCTACCAGGGACCACAAGCTAGAACCTGGTCACCTCGGAGAGGCCCAGGGAGTGATGGCCTATGATCACTCTACATTTAAAGATTATCATCTTAGCCATCACCTAGGGTAGGCACCCATCAAGATAGGCAAATCAAAACACTGCATGGTTAAAAACAAGATCACAGCCCCAAAATTGTCAAAAGAACTTCCCCAATAATGAAAACACCCGACCCAAATTTTGTGCAAATCCCCCTCCCCCTCATTGAGGGAGGGGGAAGGTGGAGTTTTGCCTGCCACACCGCAGCAAACTCCTGCACTGTACTGTGTGCTCATCAAAGGAGAGGGTGCTAACAACCTTGGCCTGACTGGTGAGCAAAGCCCCAACTAATGGCCAAGGTGTCTGTAAAGATGTAGAGCGAGGGAAGGGGAGGGTGCCATGGCACCGAACCCTGAAAAACACGAAAAGAAAACTGGTGACACAGCAACCAGCGCAGGGACACTGGAGAACACAACCAGCGATCACGAGAGAGGCGAAAGGGGCTGCCCCGAAGGTACAAGAACAGCCAAACCCTGCCCAACGGGTAAACCAGAAGGGCAAAGTTCAGACCCTTTGTACAAAGCTCGAAGCATAGTTCAAACCACAGCTGCTCGAGCAATTGATGAGACACCCATGTTCCCCTCAATGCCAACAGAAGGCAGAACTGCAGCTCAAGCAAGACAACAGGAAACTGTGAAAACGATGCCAACCGAGAATCTCAAGTCTCAAGTTAGGCCCAACCAGGTTCGATCACGAGATGGAACCAACTGGGACTTCTGCCCGTTCACCAGGAACCCCAAACCCAGTGAGCTCAGAAAGAACCAGAACCCTGGCTAGCAGCAAGCAGACCAGATAGGGGCCCAAACCAGCCAGTCTTTGAGGTAGGCTATCACCCAAAAACCTAACAGATGGAGACGGGTCACCACAACCCGGGTTAACTATGTGAAAATGCAAGGTGTCAGATTCAGGCCGAACAGGAGAGCCCGAAAGCAGTAAGCCTATTGCCCTACAATGAAACCTAACCAATCTATGAACCCAGATGAATATGGAAGTACCAATAAGTGTCCTTGAACTCCAGAAAAATCATCCAAGCTCCCGGCTCGAGAACAAGCCAGACCTGGGATAATGTAGTCATTCAAAAAGAGGAGCAAGATATCAACCAGGTCAGATGGGAAAGATCCCAAATGTACCGATGATCTGCACAATCCTGTTTCTAGACCAGAAACGGGTGGGAAACCCACCGAAGAGATGCCATTTTGACCACGCCCAAAAGCACAGACTCAAACTACTCAACAACTGGAAGGAGAAGAGGCCTGCCCCAACAGCTCCAAACTCCCCAAAGGTAAGATGGCCCAATGCCACCACAGGCCACAAGATATGACCCAAAATGCCCATGAATCATGGGACCAAGTGCGAGCAAAGTGAGCCAGCCTTTCCCCAACCACCCCATCAAAAGGCTGACCAGCGGAAAGGGCTGGCACGAACCACGAGCACCATTCTTCTGAACAGAGCGAGTACAGCTCTGACCTGACTAAGACGAAGCTGGGGGAAACACATCCGACTCGGCAGCCAGCACTACAGAGGACCCACTTTGACCAAAAGCAGGCGAAGCCCTGGCTCTACTCCGCTGAAAAGGGCAAAAACGACCCCCTTCCCCACTGGAAACAAAGCAAATAAGCGACTGACAAAATAAAAAATGTCAATGTCGTCAGAAAAAAGCAAAACACAAAAAGGAGAAGCTGAATTGAGAACCAGGACCCATGCCAAAATATGGGGCACCTGACAATGCAGCTGCATGGGAAAGAGCAGGAAGGGAAGGGAACTAACAGGGGAAAGAACCAAGCTATTATGACTATAAAGCACTTGGAAGGGATCAGGATAAGGATTTGGGAAAGGACTGGGAAAAGAAATGGTGCCCAACCACTTGGACAGTCAGGGATTGAACTCTGACCTGCATGAAGCGAGACCATCACTCTACCATCCAGCCCATTGGCTGGATGGTAGATTTTGGTTGGGCACCATTTCTTTCCCCTGTCCCAACCCAAATCCTTATCTTGATTTCTTCCAGGAGTGAGAGCAGGAGCAAAGATGCATGAATTGAGGGACTCTAAAGAGCCTCCCCAAAAAACCTCAAAGGCAAAAACACCACTCAAAAACAGGAGACTAGAGCCAAAGCGATGACGACCAGTAGGCACAGATATCAGTCTAGAACTGAATGATGAGGGGTCTCAGCTGACGTGGGCCAGCTCCCACCTTCGCCCAATGAAGAGGGAGGTGGAGGAAACTAGTGGGGGGGGGGGGGCTATTTTCACAAACATTTTTATGTTTGTTTTCATTGTTGGGGAGTTCTTTTGATAATTTTGGGGCTGTGGTCTTGTTTTTATCCATGCAGTGGTCTGTTCTGATTCACCTGTCTTTCTGTGTGCCTTCCCTAAGTGGTGGCAAAGATGATAAGCTTTAAATGTAAAGAGTTCATAGGCCATTACTCCTTGCACCTCTCTGAGGGGACTAGGTTTTGGCTCATGGTCCAAAGTAGGCAAATAGAACTCTGCAATTGATGGCACTGATCAATGTAAGATAGCTTCAGGGCGCCGACGGGGCTCCCCACAGAAAAGGAAAACTTTTTGCAATAAATAACAAAGCACTCTGTGGACTGGAATCCTTGGTAAAAGGAAGCAGGTACAGTTTCAATTAGCATGTTGGAGTGAGGTTCAACTTTACAATACTAGCTTCATTTCTTAATAAAAATAGTGCAAAAATTCTTCACTACAGGAAATAGCATGTTCATTTTACTTCACATAAATAATAAAGCAGTGAAAAAAGATACAGCCTTTATTCAACAAGTTACAAAGGATAAAACTCACTATTGCTCTGTTAAGAGCATCCGTGAAGTCTTCATCAGAGAGCTTTAGCAATTTTTTTGCATTTTCTTTTGTTGTTGACCATACCAGCGAACTTCTGTCTTCTGAGAGCTGTTGAAAATGTTAGGTATATAACTGGAAAAATACTGTATGGTAATTAAATATTGTCATCTATACAGAGCAAGTTATGTTCATAATGAAAGTACTATATATTAATCTGTACAGTACTTTAGTACAGTATCCTTTGCTGCTGGAAGCAACTTACATTATACACCAACTAAAGGAATACTTCCGAGTTTTTATGTAATTCCCCACGGTGGCTTATGTATCAAAACTTGAATCAAAATCAAAGCCCCTCCTTGTGTGCATATATACATAGACAAACACCTAAAAACTGTATGCTCTGGTTGGTTGGTTGGTCATTGTAATTCAGAATAAAGTCATAGTATTGAAACGGAAGGAGAGAGCATGTAGTGTTATTAACCATAGATATAGGGTATACAAGCATAGACCAAATGTACAATCACAGTTATGGGCCAGGACAAAAAAAGAGAAAATGGCAGTTAGTTCTAAAGAAACAAGTGTAACGTAATGAAGAGGAATAAAGATTACACAAGACCAGAAGGAATATGCACCATAAGATAAAGGCAACTACAAAATCCAGAAAAAATGAATAAGACTTGGGAGAATGTATATTTCCAACACTCACACTGGACACACTCCTAATGTCCCACCAGGTCACTTGGCCCTCAATAGGTTCTTAGTGAATCTGATACATTTGATGTAGCTCGCTTTATGTTCCTTTGTTCATGTATTGGCATTTTGAATATACCACAACGCAGATAATGTTACGTAATCTTTCCGGCTTGGTGCCTTCTTTTGATAATTACTTACTGTGCACACACTAATAAAAACTCAACAGTACCATGTTGGAAACTAGTAACATAAGAACAGCCGTATTCAAATCCTTAAACATGTTGAACATACACTCCATAGAGCCTCTTATGTTTTTTACACTTCCAAAGCTCTATACTCCAATGCTAACACTAACTTGAAACTATTCCCACATGGATATATCAGAGCCCATAAACACACGAAATAAGTACTGTATCTCTGCTAAATTGCTCAAGTCTGACTCGGTGGTCTTTGTCGCCAGCTCACATCCAAAGGTCCCAAAATTTATTCCCATAGTAGGACAGAGACAGTTTCTTTCACCTCATGCATATATTCACCAATCAGCAAAAAGGAACCCAGGAGTTAGGGAACTGTTGTGGGTTGTATCCAGGGAAAGGCCAGTAGTTGGCCTAGAGGGATCTCAATAAGCCCCAAGTACTGTCTTCCTGTCCCCCCAACAACAGGAAACCAAACAAATTCTGTGCAAATAAAAGATTGTTGTTCTTCAACATTGTTGAAGAACAATGAAGAACCCCACTCCATTGTTGTTCTTTTTGTTATGCAAACTGCATTATTTAATCTTATCTACTGTACCCAAGAACCTTGTGCTATTAGTTCACCTAGTACAGTACAATAATATGTGAAAATATAACGCCTGCAATAATAACATTCCTCATTATACTGTATTACTGTAACCTAATACAGTGGGGCCTCGATTTACGATGGTAATTTGTTCCCAGAGACATATCGTAAGTCGAAATATTGAAATCGAAACGATTTTTCCCATAATAAATAAAGGGAAATGAATTAATCCGTTCATGACTCCAAAAAAAATTAACTTCAAAGTAAAGATATATCTAATTCACCCAAATCTTCACTACAAAAGTATGTACAAGTTATTACTTACCTTTACTGATGACTCCTGTTGGCGTATGGAAAATGATAAGTAGGGGGAAGGAGAAGAGGTGTTACTGTTTGGAAGGGGAGTCCCTTTCCCTTATAACATCAGGTAGTGATGATTTTTCTGGGGTACACACTCTCCTACGTTTTGCCTGCATACCACTAGGACCCTGCTAGGTTCACTGCTAGTTTGTCTCACTAAAAATTTGCCTAGCGACACTTATTTTTCCCTTCATTTTAACATTTGTCTGTAGTGATGTATCACAGTGTTATTGAAGAGGTTAAGGCAACGGCCTACTGCAGCTCGATTTGGGTGAGTCCTTTCAGCAAAAGTTTAGTTCTTCCCATGCTGCACACATTTTCTTAATTTTTGAGGAAGGAATATTCTGTACTTCCTCTATGGTCATCCTCACATGTGCTTTCATATGTTGAACCTTACTACTGATATTCTTGGGACCCATGGCATGATATATAATAATCAGGTTTATGTTCAAAAAGCAAAAAATCACCTAAAAAAATAGAATTTCTTATAAGCGTGATCATCACTAAGCGGGCGGCTCTAGTAAACTGAGGCAGTTCGGCCCGCGCGATCGGGAACCATGCGCTCGTTCGACCCAAATGTGTATCAACAAATATCGTTAGTCAACAACACTATCGTAAGTCGAGTCACATTTTCTGATTAAATTTATAGCATATCTCGAAATTATCGTAAGTCGAGGTGCCACTGTACTCATTTTCTTCTAGTGTATGTAGTTCTTTTCCGGCCCCGACCACGGCGGTCTCTAGGTTTGGAGTCCCTGAGCCTTTTTTTACCAAATTCGAGGTCAACTCCGGAGCTAACAGTTCCTGTAACGACGCTGGAACCAATCATATTGGCATTTGCCTTTCCATTAGAGACTTTCGGCGCCATGGAGAGGGGGGGGACCTGCTGCATGCTTCTCCTCCATATCAACCTGCCCTGGAGAGGCCACCCCGGACAGACAACTAGAGCGCAACTCCATAGTCTCCAGAGACTAATGGATGCCTACTACTAAATGGCATTCAGGGTATTCTAAGAGAATTAAAAGAAAATCTATGTTGAAAAGAATGTAGAATACATAGACACATACTGGCAGAAGGGCGACAGGACCAGTAGGAAGGAACCTCTGCCAGGCCACAGTGTTGTCAGCTGCCTGGAAAATAAAATACAGTACATCATAAAATATATTAAATTTTTATTCTATATTATATGATAAATATAATGCACGAGATGAATATACAGTAATACACAAGAAAAATACAATATTATACTTGTGCACAAACTTAAATATTCCTAGGCCTAGTATAGCACATATGTACTATAATATGGGCCAGATAGCTTGTATTAGACCTAGGAAGGTTAGGTTGGGTTATATTTTCTTTGCAACATAAATACAAAGTCTTTTCTGGTTTATCCAAATTCAGTAGTACTGAGTTCTACTAAGTGCCTTTTATGTCAATATATGTACTATAGTCCTCATCGTTACTATAAATATTACCTAAACAGGAAAATGGGCTGCACATTTCTTACAATGTTTTTATAGCCTTTTTTGGATAAGTACTGTAGTCTTTCTGCCACAAGTAGAAGTGTGAAAAAAGTGGTGTTGATGTGATGAATGTGATAAAGATGAATTTGATGATATACAGTAGTAACTATGACAGAGTTTGTTTTTATGTTTGTTTATAAACTGATACAAATATTTATAATGAATTTGTGAATCTGCTATTCAGATGAATTTGCAGAAATTTTGCAAATGTGATAAAAAGAAAACTATGATTCATAAATGTTGACTTTTTTCAAATATTGAAACTTGAGTTAAGTCGCATTACATATTGTATTAGGTAAAATTGAGACAATGATTGCCAATTGGGAAGAATAGGTGTTGCTGCTCCCTTTTATACTTCAAATTCTTATTGCACCTAGGTTATTATTTTCTAATATGATGCATTGTAATTTTTTTTTTTTTTTTTTTATAAAAAATTAACAATACATTTACTTACCTCTGAGAGCTGTAGTGTTGCCACTATTCCCATCTGGTCATATTCCCAGCCCACATATTGCACACCCATAGTCTTACGCACCAGGGACTTGGCTCCATCAGCTCCAATCTGGAAAACATTATCGTTTCATTAGAACTCCTTCATGCTTTTTGCTCTTATTTCATTTCTATGTCTTTCAATTTGCCTTAATTTTGAAGGGGAATCTAGCTCTGGCACCACTTCTAGTTTCTTGGGATTTAGTCCTTCAAACAGGTCATGTTTGCAACATGACTAATTGCTCACAAATGGTTTCTCTAACTTCTGCTCATTTTTTTTATGGAATAGAAGCTAAATGTGATGTCCTTGCTGTGAATATGTGATACAGTATAATTGTTTGCCTGAGGTGGATCTGTTTGCCTCCATGTGTAGCAATTAGTTTGTGGTTCAGTTTCCCATCCTGGAAAGCTTTGACATTAGATGCTCTGAATCTTAAGTGAAACAGGTGAGACTGCATTTACTGGTTTCTGTCATTCCAGATGTTGCTCGTTTTTCTGGTAGAGGTATACAATGCTTATGTTCCTGTAGAAATGACGACTAACAGAGGATGACCCCCATATTGGAATAAAGCAGTGAATTGAAACACTGCAGGAAAGTCTTATTCACTCATAAGGAGCTCCGTCATGAGAAGAGAATGACTATTCAGATGAATTTGCAGAAATTTTACAAATATGATAAAAAGGAAACTTGACAAAGAACTTTGGAAAACTCCCCCAGTAACAATCCTTACAAGGAGTATTATTGTACAGGAAACAACCCAAAATTTCTAGGAACATATTCCTGATGTAAATAGAAATGTGTAAAGTGTAAAATATGAGCTGCAGAATTCTTCAAGCATCAGTCATCACCATTTATCTTGACAAATGGTGCATCATAGAAAACACTTATGAGGCACTCAACATATGTAATTTATATAAGACTCACCATGGTGAATGAAAAATTGAAGAATTAATTCTACAGTAAATATCTGGATAGAAACCAGTCACAGTACAATTACGCTGATCAAGCTTTGATAGAAAGGCAGTGCACATGATTGTGCTTAAAAGTAAGAAGCAAATGTAAATAAATGAACGGTATGTAAATATGAAAGTGAATAATATGTTTTGTGTATTGCACAGCTTCATTAAGAAAATGTACAATAGTACAGTAACTTGATTATTCAAAAAATGTACTATTTATATGAAAATAGATTATTTAGTTTTAGGTATATTAAAATAAATGAAACTTTATAGTTTCATCTTTAGAACATACCAAAAGATCTGTTGACAATGTTCTACCATCCTGGAGCGAGACTGTCACTCGGGAAGAGAGGTCAGAGGGAAGCTTGTATCCCTCTACCTTGGTGCTGTATTCCACCTGTTGGCAATAAGAACACTTTAAATCTTCATAAATATATAAATGAATAAATCCACAAAGGCCATGATGAGGTTTCGAACTTACATCCAGGATGATCCCAGATGCGCCTTAATCGAATGAGCCATGACATGGTAAGAGAATTGCAACCGAGATTGCTTCTGCTCTCACACGAATTCCGCAGTCTCTTCGAGACACAAACCGGGGTTTTACACAACTTCCCCATGCACTCAGGCTCTGTCAACAAACTATTCTACCACTTTGCCCTTACTTCAATACACACAGAAATCACAATAGCGTGATATATCAAATGAATAAATCCATAAGGGTCATGATGAGGGTTCGAACTTATATCAAGGATGATCCCAGATGCGCCTTAATCGACTGAGCCACGACATGGTAAAAGAATTACAACCGAGATTGCTACTGCTCTCACACGGATCCCACAACCCCGGTTGCATTCTTTTACCATGCCGTGGCATTTACATTTTTATTTTTTTCCCCTTTAAAGTGCTTAAATAATAAAACAGAAATCATTTACAGCTCATATATGACTGTTGTTCTTCAGATCTTAAAGTAATTCTTGATCAAAGCTCCTTATAAAAAAATTTAAACTTAAAACATTATTACTAGTAAACTTTGTATTATTAAGAAAGGTTGCTAGGAGTATAATTTTGAAATTTTAGCTTTACACTAAACCATTGAATACACTATTATGTGGCCCATGACTGAAACCCTCTCAAAGACAAAGTGTCACTGTCCACGGGGCATCATCTACTAAAATTATTAAAGTAAAAATGATATGTAAATAAATAAAAAATAATGAAGTAATGTGTTACTGTACCTCAATGTTTTGCAGCACTTGTTCCTTGATGGAGTGTAAAATAACATCATTTTCCACAATGTGTGCCACCAGATTTTCTTGGTCCTCATTATCAAACGTAATCATTGCCTCTGAACAGGATTCCCACACCTACATCATCAAAATATGTTAACATACAACAGCTCAAAATAATAATTTATTACAAGCAAACAACATAAACAAAAACCATAAGAAGTAATTTTTTAATAGTTGTAAAATCTTCAAAACCACACCATTGAAATTAAGATTGTTTTGGTAGAAATTGAGTATAAAGTTTTAACAACTTTCATATTATCCTGATACTCACTTTTTTCCGATACAGTAATCGATTATTAAAATGTTAGCATGGACAGACTTTACCCTATAGATCCACAAATGTAAACAGTAATATGTAATTTCTTGATTATTTTAAAAATCATTAATACTGGAATGGCTTTTTTACTTGATTTAGAATACTCTAATATATTTAGTTAGCTACTGATTAGAAAAAATGGACTAAATTCAGGCGACGAGTCACAATAATGTGGCTGAAGGTATGATGACCAAACCACACATCAGAAAATGAAGAAACGACGATGTTTCGGTCCACCCTGGACCGAATTATCTTGATAATGGTCTAGGACGGACTGAAACGTCTTCGTTTCTTCGTTTTCTGATGTGTGATTTGGTTATCTTGTATAAATACAACTGTGATTTCAGGCATTTGTCCATAATACCTGTCTCTCTTCAGTTTGTTATACTGTAATAAATACATACAGCTTCATAAGGTATGAAACTGTGAAGGTATGACTATACTTTTCTCACCACACCACTTTTCTTTACAGCACACTTGTGTTTACTAGTTGTGTTTTTGCGGGGGTTGAGCTTTGCTCTTTCGGCCCGCCTCTCAACTGTCAATCAACTGTTTACTAACTATATATTTTTTTTTTTTTTTTTTTTTTCTCCACACATCACACACACACACACATCCCAGGAAGCAGCCCGTGACAGCTGACTAACTCCCAGGTACCTATTTACTGCTAGGTAACAGGGGCACTTAGGGTGAAAGAAACTTTGCCCATTTGTTTCTGCCTCGTGCGGGAATCGAACCCGCGCCACAGAATTACGAGTCCTGCGCGCTATCCACCAGGCTACGAGGCCCCTATTACATATTGTGATGTGTGACATATTGGTATCCTATTGTTGGGACATGAAGGATGTTGTCAGAGGTCTCCTCCCATTGGCTACACCAGGTCACATGCCCTGTAAATTGTCATCACCATATGTCAGACCTCCCTGAGCAACATCTTGTTTGCCCCCAAAAAACAGAAAATCCTGGATAAAACTTAATATCAACCTCTTTGCATAAATTTATACATATTAAAATAAATAATATACCAGTATTCCTTGGGAATCTCTCATGGTACTCATGAGTGGGTATAGTTCTCAAAGAAGGCCGAGTAATGTTATGATAGACTTTAAGAAGACCAACAGTTCATAGTTTATATACACAACATTCATATTCAAAATGTTATAAGCACTTTCACCCAAACATACCTGCATCCTCTTAACAGGCTGGGCTCTCATATGTCTAATGTGCTCCCATACCCCTAGCTTATGGAACAGCTTGCGAGTGTGGCCATTGAGTGCGCACACACGATTGCTGAACTCCTCTGGCAGACTCCATGGCTTATTTGGAGCTCCCTCTAACAACAGAATTTTTCGGTCACTCAGTCTTTTACTGTGACCTGAAAATTAATTAATTACAGTTGTGTATACACAATATATTCCATTATTAAATATTGTGCAAGTTCTTAACAGTAATTCACAATATGAGAATTATAAATAATAACGATTAATCTGAATTACAGCATTGTACAGGTTGGCCTCGGCAGTGAATTCTGTGTATTCCGAGGTGTGAGAGCAAGTGTTTTCATACCAAGTTTCAAAGCATGCTGGTAAACCTTAAATTATAAGGATTGAAGATGCTTTAACATGAATTAGCAAGGTAATACATGCTAATATTAGTGTTTACTACATTCTCAGGAGTATTTCAGGTTTTCACATACCCTACATGCTTAGGTCTACTTACTACCTACTAGAAATAAGTAGGTACCCAGTCAGCTTGTTGTGGGGTTGCATCCTAGGTCGGCTCAGTAGTTAGACCTCGATATAAGTCAAACATGCATAAATACACTGGCTGCCTGTCCCCAAACACAATAAATTATTTATAAGACATTAGCCAATCATAAGTATTTTTTATTTAATGAGTCCATTTACCCAGGGAACACGCCATGGCAAATCCAACCATGCCGCCCCCGGAGACGACGATATCATAATGGGGAGTGTCTCCGGCCTCGCCACCTGCAGCAGACGTCGACACACAGCGACCACACTTCCCCCTCAGTCTTTCATTCCACACCTTAGCTGAAGGGCTCCTTGCAACCCTTGTGAGCCTTCCCGAAGGACACTTTACAACCCTTGTGATTCTTCCCGACAACCACATAATGCTGTGACCTGCGAGGGGGTCCATAGAATTACCCCAATCATCCCAAATCAGGCCAAAACTACCCAAAACGTATTAGCATTACGTAAGTAATGAAGAAATATGGTATATTTACTTACTATAATGTTGGTGCTACACGTAGAACATGATCAAACCTATTTTTTCTCTGAAATAATCTAATTTCATAACGAAATGAGACGTAAATATGTGAGAGGTGACGCCATAGGAAGTCGACGGTCCAAGCGACAATTGTGTGGAGCGACTTATCCAAGAAATATGGTCGCCAGGAGAGTGTTTGCTGCCATATCAGCCTCCTGTACACAGTGATCCAGTCCTTTTCGTTCATTGAACACCGAACCCTACACGCCCTCTGATATATTGCTTAATTAACAAATATTCACAAATAAAGATTATATTTGTATATGTTATCAGAAAGGCAGATATAAAATAGTTTTTGTGAATCCATCACAGAGATTATACCTTATTAGAGAGGAAAAATATTCATACTTTAAACAAGGCTTCATGGCCGACGCTCTCCTTACCGATATGGGAACTATGACCTTCCGAAGATCAATGTTAATTTAATCTAGATATTGTAATAAACGAAGTTTTCTATGTCATCATAAAGACATAAATATAAGCTGCATGTTAATACTTTGGCATAAATATAACTGAATTGAAAGTTAAGATATATGCCTTTTTATAGTTACTTGATGGCTCGCTCAGGGAGTGTGAAGGCCTCCACACAAGCCAATCAATTTTATAATTACTATGCATATATGCAAAGTAACGCCATAGGTCTTTATGTCAGAATAAAGCCATGTAGACGATAATGTAACTACATTTCAAGGAAAACATATCTTAATATAATTATTAAATGAATGCAAAGTTATGGTTAAATAAATAGCCAATACCACACAATCGCCGGTGTCCGGACACATGAATAGTCGCATTAGGTGAAAGGAAATGTACCCAACCATTTCCATTTACCCAACCAGTTTGTGCACCCTATACTCATCCTCTGTGCGGTAATTTATTGTGCATCCCATACTCATCTTGTTACCAGTAGTTTGTGCAACCCATACTCATCCTGTGACCCGTAATTTATTGTGCATCCCATACTCATCCTGTTACCGGTAGTTTGTGCAGCCCATACCCATCCTGTGACCTGTAATTTATTGTGCAACCCATACTTATCCTGTGACCTGTAGTTTATTGTGCAGCTAATACTCATTCTGTGAGTCATAGGACATTGCGAAACCCTTTCTCATCGTGTGAATCTTTGTTTACTTTGCTCTCCATATTCATCCTCTGCGCGATAGTTTCTTGTGCAACCCATACCCATGATGTGAGTGGTAGTTTATTGTGTACCCTATATTCATCCTGTGAGTATAGGGTTCACAATTCTTGTTTGGATTCTTGTAATGTTATTTGTCTATTTGTAGTCACAGTATTTGTGCGCCCCTTGAGGGACTTGAATTAGAGGGGGGTTGAAATAGCCTAAGCTACTCTATCACTTTGAGATTTATTTATTGCTTATCTCAATAAACATACTTGAACTTGAACTTGGGTACACAATGAGTTCATTTGTACTCCATACTCATCATCAAGAAGTGTATTTTACCAGCATTGTAATATAAATTAAGAATAAAAGCTTAACTGGATTACAGACCCATAATCAAAATAAGAGTCATCACTAATTATCATGACAAATTCTCTAGGCTACACTTCCGCCTTCGACAAGCTGCCGCCGGATGTGGGTATAGTTTATTGTACACCCCCGCACCCCCAGTCCTGGAAGGGCGGGCATTGGGATGTGGACATGTGTACCATTTCCCCCCCCCCCCACACACACACACTCGATCCTCTCCTGTTAATAATAATACTAATAATAATAAAAATTAAAAATAATAACGTTAATAAATATTATAATTAAAACACTTACTGTAATACCCTAGTGCTTGAATGAAGGTGAAGGAAAGACCCAATAAATGTGTAAGTGTATTAAAAACCAAATTTTCGTTGGGTGAGCTGGCAGGTGAGCACCACTTGCCAGCTCACCCAGTAATGAACATCACCTGCACACTGCACCGAACCACTTGCCAGCAGGTGCAGAAGTACGATGGAGAGAGCAAAGTATACCATATTTCAAGTATAATATTAAAGATATATTTAGGATTTAATGTTTTCGTATAAAGTTTCAATAATACCTTTATTTGATTTTTTTGTATTATTTTCTACCACAGACGTGGCCACACATTAACAATGCTAACCATCATATATACATTTTCTTCAGTCCGCCATGGACTCTAACCCTTTCCACTACCGCCCACAAGATGGGTATAGGGTGCATAATATAAGAACTAAACTAACTCCATTGATAGGGTTAGAGATTTGTTAAACATATAGTTCAGGGATTTATTGAACAATCAACCACATAAGGTGATTGTAGTGTTTTTAAAATGCTAGGCTAAGCTACATACGTAAATACATAAATACACAGATTTACGTATGCCCTACATAAAGTGTTCGATGTGTCTTTTACATAGTGTCATTAACGTGCATTTACAAAGGTGAAATTGAATTCTGAACACATACATACACATATATTTGTCTCTTTTACTCTGACAAGGTGAGATAACTGATAGAGAAACTAGTGTGCAATTAAGCACTTAATCACTGAAGGTGATTAAGGTGCTTTCACAAGCTCAGGTTATAGAGTTACATCACATACATTCATTGTATAATTGATACGTTACATCGTCAATCTAGGGTACAAGTTCAATATATCATCAAGTGTTCCAGTACTCAAATAGTAATTACACAGTTTAGCATAGCGCTTCATTCATGTATGTAAGAGAGAAGATTGTTCAAATATATTACATGCACATCCGGTACATCGTCCACCTTCTTCTACAGAACCGTCGGTATACCACTGATACACATCGTTACCCATATTCTGAGTACTTTCAGTGATGCTTCACAGTGTTAACTGTTTTAATAATGTAGAGTGTACATTATCTTTCTTGGGTGCATTTAAAAATCAACTGCTAGATCCAAGTTATCCCATGGAGTAATTGGTTGATTAATCGTTAATTGAGTTGGGTACATATTTAATATTTTGATGGAGTTGGCTACCTTGTAGAACCAAAATGCATTCACGCCGAAAACTGTGCTAATAGACAAAATTATGTTAGAGATATGGGTCTATAATTATCTGAGTGTGCTTTGGGGATGGGAACAATGACACTGTCCAATCATCAGGTAACACTCCTTCACTTAAACTCATTCTGTACAACACTAAAAGTGGATTACCTGGTACTTGTGAGACTAATCTCAGTAAACTGTAAGTAATACCGTCCTCTTCAGGAGCAGTTGACTTATTTGATTGTGCTACACAGCCTTCCCGGCTTGGTGCCTTCTTTGGTAATTACTTATCAAAGGCAGCTCCATACGAGGAGCTGCCTCGTATGGGCCAATAAGTCTTTTGCAGATACCTTCATTCTTATGTTCTTACTTACATTTACTGAACTTTATCATCATCATCATCATTTACAGAAAGAAATTAATATAAAAAGTAGTCATTTTAATACACAAAACAGAAGTAGATATTATGTAAATTATGATGCAGGATAGGATCACTATTAAGAACTTAATTATAAACCACAATATGTTTTATATCGTCAGAAATTCTGATACATACCATATATTTTCAAATATTTACAATTAAAGTATTTATTTAGGAAATAAGTATTTTAGTTACCCTAGTTAGCTCTGAGAACACACATTGTTGCAGCAAGAATTTCTTCCCACTAATCTGAGCGATGCTAATGACCCATTGGACTTGTCATGAACAACAATCAACTACAGCACCATCTATATCAGAAGATATTCAAAATATTCTTGATGTCATTCAAATTGTCAATACGAGAACAGAATACATAAGAGTTAGTTTAGTGATGTCAAAGGAATCATATTGACTGACCGAGCCCCATTGTAAATATCCGTGGCTTCCTGACCATAAAGGTACCGCCGCGGATAAGGGTAAGGAGGGTACCGTCGAGGGTAAGACACCGGATGTACCCCATATACAAGCCACACTAGCTATTAGTTCATATAAGCTGACAACTTACCCAAATAAACATTACTTCCTAATTATATATATATACATATATATATATATATATATATATATATATATATATATATATATATATATATATATATATATTATGTAAATTATGATGCAGGATAGGATCACTATTAAGAACTTAATTATAAACCACAATATGTTTATATATATATCCTACTCACACTCATCCTAGCACAGTAATTTATTGTGCAACCCATACCCATCCTGTTACCAATAGTTTGTGCAACCCATGCTCATCCTGTTACCTTTAGTTTATTGTGAAACCCATACTCATCCTATGAATGGTAATTTATTATGCACCTCATACTCATCCTGTGAGTCATAGGACATTGTGGAACCCTTTCTCATCGTGTGAATCTTTGTTTACTTTGCTTTCCATACTCTGCTCTCCGATAGTTTCTTGTGCAACCCATACCCATGATGTGAGTGGTAGTTTATTGTGTACCCTATACTCATCCTGTGAGTATAGGGTACAAAATGAGTTCATTTGTACTCCATACTCATCAAGAAGTGTATTTTACCAGCATTGTAATATAAATTAAGAATAAAGGCATAATCTTATTATGTACCCATAATAAAAATAAGAGCCATCACACTATAATTTTCATGACAAACGGCCTAGACTCCACTTCCGCCTTCGACAAGCTGCTGCCGGAGGTGGGTATAGTTTATTGTACACTCCCGCACCCCCAGTCCTGGGAAGAGGGGCATTCGAATGTGGACATATGAACCATTACCCCCAACCCTTCCCTCTTAATAATAATTGAAACACTACACTACACACTATATGTTCATTTAATATTTAAAGTATAAGACTCAAGATATATTTAGGATTTAACGATTTAACATTGTCTCAATCATACCTTTATTGCACTTTATCATCATTATTTACAGAAAGAAATTAACATAAAAATGTAGTTAATTTTAACATACAAAACCGAATTTGAACATTGTTAATTTTGATGCAGGATCACTATTAATAAGAACTTAATTATAAACCACAATATGTTGTATATCATCAGAAATTTGGAAACATAATATATATATATATATATATATATATATATATATATATATATATATATATATATATATATATATATATATATATATATATATATATAAATGGAAATTTAGCACATTTAAATAATGTTATTAAGCTTAAGAATAAATTACATAAAATTAACATAGTAAAATGACTGGGATACAGATGGATCAGTAATCACATTACAAGTCCAATTATTTCCTAACTGAAGTCTGTAACGCACTATCATGTCATATTTCATAATACAAATTAGGTAAGAGATATGCAATATCTCCGGGAGGGAGGCTCCCTGGATATCTGTGGAGGTGCGTGGAGGTCCCCCTGGAGGCCCAAAAGGCCTCCTGGTCGTCCCTAAAGGCCCATGGAGGCCACCCGAATGTTCCTGGAGGAATTACCGTTTGTCCTGGCGCCATCTATGTTTTGACAGCAGTACTACTAATGTTCCCACGTTATATGATGATCTCTATACGGGTGTTACGGTCAGTTGCTCTTCTATGTTTATGGACAACGCAGGTGATTTGAGGCAATTTGCGGAACGAGTGAAATAGTATCGACGCGGTGAGTGATGGAGGAGGATATATACTGCTGTGTACTCGACCAGCGGGTGAGAGGTAAGTTATATCGAACAACTATGGGGAATAGATGGGTTATTTTAAGCGTAGAATGTCAGGTAACCGGTAACTACACAGATGGGGTAGTGTTTTTTTAAGTGTTTATTTACTAAAGTGGAACATTACATTATGCCTTTAGCTGAACAAGTCTACTGGTGGGGGAAGTAGACGGGTTTTATGAAAGTATTTTACCTAAATATTTGTATTTGGTTAACTAGTTCAGCCGTTACCAGGGAGGGTGTTCCTTTAATCTAATCTAAAAATTCTAGCCGGACAAAGTGATTAAATAAAGAAATTGAATAGAACGAAGTGGTTTGCCAAGGTGCTTAACATTTAGTTTGGTTCACTTACTACTTGCTTAAAGAATGCAAGTTTATCATATTGAATTTACCGTAGTTTTACTGCATTTAATATACCGTTTTTACCCTATTTAATTATGTCTGGTAAAGGCCGGTCGTGGAAAGTTCCTAATATAGCAAGTTTTAAAGGAAAAGTTTGAGTTAACTTTAACGCTTAAGTTAGTGACCAATTAGCTTAGTCTATTGTGAGGAAAGTTACTAGAATCTAACATGGCAAGTGCCATTTCTCTACTTTTTGAGAAACATGACTAGATACATGAATCGCATAGTTTTATTACTAAATGTTCATGGATTAGGTTGCATAGTTGAGGAAATGGTGATAAGGTTTGTGATTTTGTGTACCTTGACTTCATCAGAGATTTTGATAGTGGCGCAAAATTGATAGGGGCTCGGATCATTGGGAATGCTGACTGAAGTTGATTAGGTCATGGCTATACCAAAGGAAATTAGTATAAATGGGGTTAAGTTGGAGGAAGTGTTGTAAGTAGTGCCTAAAAGCTCTCCTTGGACCTCGGTTATTCGCAAGATTATGGTTTAGACTGCAATAGTTGCCGAATTGGCAAATAAAAAATACCGATGCCCTATATAGTTTTGAAATGGTTAAGACTACCAGATGCAGTTTAATGCTGACAAATGTAAGGTTTGGAGGCTAGGTAAAGATGAGATAGATGTTGTAGATTGTTAAGAGTATTAAATTTTTTGCAGGTGGTAAATTCTCCCCTGAGGTGGCACTGCTCTCCAGCCTGGGATGTTGATTGGTTAGTCTTCAACTGCCTCCCAACATGGTAGTGAGGTCCTGAGCTGACATGCAGTGAGGAACGTGGAAAGCTTCCTGAATTGGCACATGGTATGCCTCCCCTACCAGCAGCTGGCACAAATGTTCCAGCTAAGTGGATGAAGCCCACACTAAAATGTAAGTGGTACAGTAAATGGACACCCCCCCCCCCCTCCCTTTTGACACTGAACAGTTGGAAGGGGGGGGGGGAGAAAATTACTAAATTTAGTAAAATCGCATTGTCTTGGTAGTATAGTTGGGTTAATTATGAATTTTCAGACTAAAAAGCTTGGTACATAATTCAACAGAATAAATTTGTCCTAGTAGTAAGCAGTGGTTGCAAAAGAATAAATTGTATACATGTTTTGTATTGCTTTTATTCAAATGTTATACATGGTTCTTAAATTAAAGTTTGTTTGCAATGTTCCAGAAAAATGTTCATGACTAAAGTTGTTGGAAAATAAAATTTGTATAGGATGTTGACTTGAAATGACTATAGCTTTGTTTGTAATTAAGATGGGACAACAAGATACTTAGTGTGCCATTTAAAACAGCAACTGTTAAACTGGTGGTTCAGGTATGAACAAAATAACATCGCTATGCATATAACTTTTTAGTAATATTTACTGTTCACATGACAGGTTGTGGAAGGTCCTGGCAACAAAGAGCTGCAGGAAAATACTTGCAGATCTACAGTAAGTAGTGTTGTGTACATTGGAATTAGAGGGTAGAAGTTAATTGCTAAAAACCTATTAAATATTAGGGTATGGAAGTCTAGGCTTAGGCTAGTGGGTACAATATGTGCAAGTTTAGTCCTTTCAGGAATGTATTTAATAGAATGGTATGTTGAAATTGTGAAAATTGCAATGTGGGGCATTAGATCTTAAACAGCATAGTTGAGGGTGTTTTATTAATAATTTTAATGAAATATAAATCTTGTTTAGTTAACATTAAATGTTTGTTAAATACGCTTTAATCTATAAATGTATAACACTGTTAAGGGTAATCATGAGTCAAAGTTAATGGCAGGAAAAGTTTTGTTCTAAGTGATGGTATTTTTCCCTTGAAAGTAAAAAAAATATTCAATGTTTACTTTAGCTTGGTTTTAAATTTATATAGTTTTCCAGAATGTGGTTTGGAAAGTCCAGAAGTCCCTCTGTCAGTTGGAAGAGTTAAACAGAATCAGGTGAGTTGTAGTAAAGGTTAATCTGAATAGATTTGCATAAAAGTAAAAAAAATAGTATTAACTTAAACAATATAGCATTGGCTAAAGATAAATGTAAATTGCCATTGAAGTGCAGTTTTGGATAGTTTCTCAAATGACATTTACTGAAACTTGGCAAATTGATTCCATATATATTTATATTGCTAAATTAGATCTTTACTACTAGAATATGTAGGAAAGGTAAATTCCTTAAAGAAATTTTTTCCATCTGAATTTGTAAAGTACTGAATGCTAATTTGAAAAGTAAAGCAAGATTGGCTTTAAATCTGAAATTAATTTGTTGAAATATTTTTTCAGGTGAAAGTGATTATGATGCATGGACTGGCTTGGAGTGAGGCTCCTTTACTCTGCAAAAGGAAATGAGTTTGAATTTGATGTTTTAGCTATATCAATGACCTAATCTTTATTCTCTTATCTAGTCCATTTATAGGTGTGTAACCATGTCCTACTGTTACAACCCACAGGGATTGATGCAGTTTGTACTGATCCTACCCCATTTCATAAAAGGGGACCAGGCAGTCCTGCAGATTTTCCTGGCATGGCTTTTTCAGAGCTTTGCTCTACTACCCATCTAATAGATGGACTAGATTTGCTTAGGTTTAGGGACCCTTAACAATGGTTACATTGTTAATTCTCACAGGGTTTGTTTGCTGAATGGGTGGATGCATCTAAAACTTTAGTGCCTGGCATGCATTGTACAGTGCTTTGAGTAAAGCATATGTACAATGTGTTGAGGGCACTAAAGTGGTGGATGTACTGCACCCATTCAGGGAACAAGCTCTGCAATAAAACCAGAGTAAGGGATAGGCCTTGCTGAGCCTATCTTAAAAGATAGGATGTTAGGATTTTTTGGACTTATTATTAAGCATTGGTGATAATAAAAGTAGTGTCCCTGTTTAATGTTTATTGTTGTTTTACAGGTGATTGTCTCTGGAGTTGTCTTGGCCTTTTGGATCTTCTGTTCATCTAGGAGCATCTGGCCCACAACCTGAAACAGTAATAAATATTAGATGTTATAAATACTATATGTAAAACTTATTAAATAAACCAATTTTAATGAAACTACTTTATATACTTTATCCTGAAATTATGCTGGAAATTATTGTTTACTACTATTGATGCAATGTTTAAACATGTGAAATTTTTTTACTTTGAAAATAAATACTTTGTAAAATTTACACCTATTTGTAACTTGTTACATAGGTGCATGCAAAATGCATTGAAAAGATGTAAAAGTGGACTACCTATTCAATTTACATAAACTAACAAATATTGCAAATTAGTCTGAAATATTGAAGTGGAAGAAACTTCAGTCAATATTTTAGTTTTTATATTTGAAAGAATTTAAAGCTATGCAACACCTAAGCTTTGTACAAATTATGATTAAATTAACTAAAGATCATTGTTAAATTTACAAAACATTAGAAAAGTGACACTGAAGCATCTATACAACATGGTTTTCACAAAGTCTTTGGTAACTTAAATTTAATCAAAGCTCTTAAATGATTTGTCTGCCAAACTTCAGATATTCTGAAATATTTTACCTATATTAAAACCATCATTGTTTGAAAGGGGCAAAACAGATTACTGTCAATTAGTTTGACCTAACATCTGCAAGGTCCTGAAGGAATGGAATTTTTTTTTTTTTTTTTGTAAACTGTTTGCTAAAAACAAACCCTGCCTAATGAACCTGCTCATTTTTTTTAGAAATGGTAATTGCAACATTACCAAAGACCATTGTTTTAATAGCCAAAGTACCAAATGAAAGACCAAGAAGCAACAAACAGGTACATGGTAGAAAGGACAAAAGAATGGTTACGAGGACCCTTTAACAAATGAAAGAAATGACTGGGAAAAATGCTGTCATACCACAAGGGGTCTTAACCCTTGTCATTTACATCACTGACATTAATCTAAATATTACCAACCACAAAAATTGCTGATAACATGTTATTAAAAAAATAAAGAATATAATATTGAGGCCTTAATGCAGATCTCTAACTCTACAAATAGTAACAAGACTGGCAATTTCTTAAAACAAACAAATCCAAGACCTTGCATGTGAGCCAGAACAATCCATATCACAACTACCACATTAAAATGAAACAACAATGAAGGTAAGGTAATTACCAAAAGAAGGCACCAAAGTGCGAAATAATCAGAGGGCGCTAAATATCACCAAGAATGCCAATACGAGAACAAAAACGCACAAGGCGAACGATATCAAAAGTATCCGATTCACCTAGAATTCTATTGAGGGACAAGTGACTGCGAGGGACGGTCGGAAAGCAAGACACACGCTCGTCCTGGAAGTCAGGACATTCAACAAGGATATGCACAACTGTTAGAGGGACAACGCAATTCGGACAATAAGCAGCAGGGCGGCGCTCCATTAAGTGACCGTGGGTTAAGCGGGTATGACCAACCCACAGCCGTGCCAAAGCAGTGTCCCACCGCCGGTTACGGTGGTAGGAGGAAGGCCACGGGGACACACTAAGTTTGAGAGTATGCAGCTTGTTACCAACCACAGAGGACCAACAACCCTGCCAACAGGGAAGAATGAATAACAGGATAAAAGTTGGAATAAGGAATACCTTTATGGGAGATGGGACAAGAACGGATAGCTTCCTTAGCGGCAGCATCCGCACGCTCATTGAAACACCAATATGGCTGGGAACCCAGCAAAACTCTACTGATTTAAATTTACTAGAAATAAGAAACAGCCAATGTTGAATCTCAATGACCACCGGATGGACAGGATTAAAGGACCCTAGAGCCATGAGGGCACTACGAGAATCAACTACAACCACAAAGGTTGTGGTTGTAGTTGATTCTCTATCCGCTCCCCAAGAAGTATGGGACAAAACCTTAAGGAGGTTAAGGGCCTTAGAGCATTCAACTCGGAGGCAAGAGATAAGGCTGACCAAGACAAACGAGTGTCAAACACTAACCCCAAAAGCTTCGCGGAATCCCTGTACACAATGAGATGACCATAAAGCAACAACAATGAAGTAAAGGTCCTTTCAGTAAGAATCTATCATTCACTGAAAGTTGCTGCAGTTAAAAATAAAAGAAAATACAAGTCCCTAGAAATAAACAAGCAACCATTTTGACTAAGGAAAAGAAGGTAGTTATTCTACTGTATAAATCTAAGTATTCACTTAGATCAGGGGTCTCCAAACTATGGCCCGCGGGCCACATCCGGCCTGCCACATAATTTCATCCGGCCCTCCAAACAAATCCCTGTGTGGTGGCCTTGAAAAAATAATTATGGTACGAATGGCATCGCAGAATTATTCAAAGCTGGGGCTGCTGACTGGTGGCGCTCAACCCGAGTCAGTTTTCCTCTCTCTCGATAGTGTGACGCACAGATACTAATACTGGTAGGTATGTGTTGTGCATTACAACCAATCAGTTGTGTATAACTGTATATTGTGGGGATGGAGGGCGAGTGGGGCTTCGCTGCTTCCGTTTCAGGGAGCACAAACACTGTACAATATTCTTTTCTCTGTACTTTGACAATGCCTTTATCTTAGTTATACAAAATAGCAATAATACTATTGTAGCCAAAAATATTGCATGTTTAAAATAGTTAAAATGATAACCATTAAGTTTATCAACGAAAGCTGTTGCCATAATATTTACCACTTTATAATAATATGCTATGCTTTTTAACACCACATACAAGCTGTTTTTTTCCTGTAGAATTTATTTCATTTATTTTACCCTTATGTTTTCAGATATGGAAAAGATAAAGAAAAGAAAAGTGGACATTGAGTGCCGTCGGTTCAATGATGAATGGAAGATAAAGTACTTTTTTGTGATAGCAAATGATAAAGCTTTATGCATAATATGTAGAGACAGTGTTGCTGTTCTGAAGGAATACAATATTCGTCGGCACTATGAATCTAAACGTGGCTCAAGTTATTCTCACATCACAGGAGCAGAACGCACTAAAAAGTTTGAATCATTTCAGCACAGTCTGCATTCTCAACAAGCTGTTTTCAGTAAGAAAAAATCTGAAAATGAAACTTCAACTAGAGCCAGTTACAAAGTTGCCTATGTGTTGGCTAAAAAAGGAAAACCTTTCACTGATGGTAGTATCATAAAAGAGTGTATAGTGGAAGCAGCAGGAGAGGTATGTCCAGAAAAAGTAAACCTCTTCAAAATGATAAGTCTTGGGTCAAATACTGTTGCTCGTAGAATTGAAGATTTAGGAGGCGACATAATTCGGCAAATAAAGGAAAAAAACAAAAAGATTTTGTTGGTATTCTCTTGCGTTGGATGAATCAACTGATGTGTGTGATACTTCTCAGCTCTTAGTATTCATTCGTGGTGTTGATAGTGAATTTAATGTGAACCAAGAATTAGCATCAGTTCACAGCATGCACACCACAACAACTGGAGAGGACATTTTCAATGAACTAAGTAAAACTATGACAGAATATAACCTGGAATGGAAACAAGTGCAGTGTGTGACAATTGATGGAGGAAAGAATATGTCTGGGACAAAGAAGGGTTTGGTTGGGCAAATTACAACAGCTTGTGAGGTTGGAGGCTCAAAACCCATTTTTCTGCATTGCCTTATCCATCAACAAGCATTGTGCCTAAAATATGTTGATATGTCTTGTGTCATGAAACCTGTTGTTTCTGTGGTTAATTTCATTAGATCTCATGCACTCAACCATCGCCAGTTCCGTGATTTCTTGAAAGAAATTGATGCGGAGTTTGTTAACTTGCCTTATTATACAGCAGTTAGATGGCTTAGTTGTGGAAAGGTTTTGCTGCATTTCTTTGAGCTCAGATTAGAAATTGATTTATTTCTCACAGAGAAAAATAACCCTCAGCCATTATTATCAGAATGTGAATGGATTTGGAAATTGGCATTTTTTGCAGATATGACAGGTCATATGAATAACTTGAATCTGAAATTGCAAGGCAAAACAAATTTGATCAGTGACTACTTTGTTCATGTCAAGGCATTCAGAGCAAAACTTGCACTACTTGAAGGCCAGGTGAAGGTTAAGAATTTTGCTCATTTTCCATGTTGTGAAAAATTTCATGCAGGAAGTAAAGTTGAATTTCCTTTTTCATTTGCAAATGAAATAATTTCAGATTTGAAAAAACAGTTTCAGAAGCGATTTGCTGACCTTGATGCCAAAGCAAATGAAATCAGGCTCTTTCATAATCCATTTGACTGCAATGCTGAAAATCTTCCAACTCAATTTCAAATGGAAATTATTGATCTCCAGGCAGATGACAGACTGAAAGATAAGTATAGAGAAGGAAATCTGATTGAGTTTTATAAATGCCTGCAGCCAGATCAGTTTCCAAATTCGATAAAGTTTGCTTGTAGTTTTGTGTCCATTTTTGGTTCAACATACTTGTGTGAACAAACTTTTTCCAAAATGAAGTATGTGAAATCTAACTATCGAGCAAATTTGTCTGATGATCACTTGAAATCAATTCTTACAATTGGCTCATCTAATCTGGAACCTGATTTTAATGAAATTTTGAAGTCAAAACTACAGTATCATTCGTCACACTAATTTGGTTGCATAAAACTAAAGGCAGGAATCTATTTAGTTTACCCTGATTTTTTCCAAAAAGATATGTTTGAATTTTTCCATGTTTATACTTTAATATTTGAGGAAATTAAATTACTGGCACTGATTTGTTTTTTGTTTTTTTTCATTTTTTATTCCTCCGGCCCGCATAAATATGGGAAATATATAATGTGGCGCTTACATTGAAAAGTTTGGAGACCCCTGACTTAGATAACTGTATCCAAGCATAGAGGTTCCCCCCCCCCCCCTTCCCTTTCAGAAAAACATCTACTTTCGAAAAAGTTTAACATTGCCCAACAAAAATGATTCCAGAACTAAATTGCCTAATACCAGGAACAACTGAGAGCCATGACAAACACTGCAACCCTCTCCTACCCCCAAGTCTTATGCTATTTATGATCCAAGGTAATTTGACATACTATACTGTACTTCCTACAGACGAGTCTAGTGAGAGGGTGATCTCCTGGCGATTAAATTGAAGCACGATACAGGTGTCAACGAACATCAGTCAGCCCACTTGTCAGCACAGTGGATAACTAATGACATCATAATCTGCAGTGTTGTATGCCTCCCTGTGGCCATTTAAATCAATAAAACACAGGGTTGTGGCAATGTTTACAGCATAAGGCAAGGTATAGAGGAATCCTGGAATGCCATGTAATGTGTAGTCCTTGAATGTGCTTTAGGCAACCAAATTGAATAACAACATTTCTGGTGTTCGGCTATATAATCCGAGTTTCTCATTCGGTATGATGTTTTAAACCTAAATAGGAATTCACTTTAAAGGTCAATTTATTTGCAAAGTGCTAACCAGATTCCAAATTACTGAGCTCTGAAAATACTACAAGGCAAGTTTAACCGAATGAGTGTTTGCCTATCCATACCCCCATGAGGTATGTGACAACACTGAATAAAGAAAGGGTCTTTGAGCATTCACCGTGCAGGTATTAATATAATTGTACAATGGTGCTTGGTGGATGATATTTCCTATTAAAACTCATTGGACAACTGTTTGTATTAGACATTTTAAACCTACAAATGGTAGCCCTAGATATCGCACTACAGTATTAATTACAAGATGAACAATGTAAAATCAATACCACAACAGCAAAGGATGACAATGGCTTTTCAACAACCGACAAACACACAGGTCTAACACCAGCCATCCCGAGAGAGGACGTCCCAAGCATGTACACCCCACAACTTTACATCACCTTTGCTACCTCACGCGAGCACGCAACAGCATGAGGATGCCATACTCCCAAACCAACTCCATGCACTTTGAGGCTTTAACAACTCAACATTTAAAAAGTTGATTTAAAAAATCAAACACCTGAATTTTTCCCAAATTAAATTTACTAGGGAAATGCACACCAAGCCATGAAACTTACAATGAAGATGAACAAACTACACACAACTGTCACCAAACTTCCACATACCACCCCCCTCTCACTCCTGCCCTCCCTCCTTAGGTGCTCTGATTGGCTGAGCACCTGAGCCACCACCACTCGCCTCTTGTTGTGAGAGCCTAGAGCATGTTTGGTTGCACTTTAAAAGTTCCCGAGTGTACTCGCCTAATTGTGAGTACCGCCTGCCCGGTTCACCATTTTGTTTTTCAATCTACCTCAATTTACCCCTTTACAGTCAAATATTATGCAAAATTCTGTTTAAGACTTGTCCCTTCTTAACTTAAATAACTGCTTTGGCCATCTGCAATCTTTCTAGGTGGGTAAAAATGACTCTTGAGGCCAGAAAGGACTTATCACACGGCGATCATAACAATACGGTACACACACAAAATCACAACCTGATATACACCGAGCAGAAAATCCACTGGAGCTGTGATGCGACGTAAACCCTTGCCCAAGGCACTGGCAGCTGCATACTCTACCACAGTATATTACTGACTTTGTAAAAGTCTTACAACCGGATTTCCCCATAAATCACAGCAAGTTTTGAGGCCCCTCCTTGAGTCAACGTCTTACGTAAGACCTACAAGCACTCAGGTGAAGGCTGAAGAAGCAGTTCAACACCATACGCCCCAACTTCAAATACACAGTTGAGAGGCGGGACCAAAACGTGATTTTCTGTGTGTGCCTGAAGTTGGGGCATACGGTCTTGCTTCACCCTTCACTTTACCCTTCACCGGCGTACTTCAGGGGTTTTATTTAATACTTGGACTGGCTTCAGTAGGGCCTCCAGAATTTCTGTGGCTTCACAAGTGTCACGTGAATCCCCTGCATAGCAGTGGAACTGCCTTTTCCCTTCACCTTCAATACCTCTGCACTGGAAGTATTATACATCTACACCAGCCCAGAAGAGTCATCAGTCCTGCCACCTCTCCATACCCCCCAGGGCCTGGCACGGCCTGGTACGACTCGGAGGCAAGCCGGGCGCCACTGCTAACTGGCAGTTTGTCCCCACAAACAAGCAGTTAGCCGCCTTCAACTGACAGTGGTACAGCTCAACACAAAGGCACCGCCAGCCACAACGAGCATTTTGCTAGTTGACCGGATGTCCACCTCGTGTTGACACTGGATGAGTCATCACCGCCGGACTATATAAAGAGCGCTGCCTCCCTGGAGAGGCAATCTCTCCCTTAGTGCTCTAGGATCACCTTGGTGTCTCTAACCCGTCGTCCACTTCCAGCCAACGTCGTGTGACTGATGCCATGGTGGTATGGTAGCTGTCTTCAGAACACCAGTATATCTTCATACTTTTATTCATTGCTTATAGTTTATTTTTTGCATTTAAGGTCATACTAACTTGTTCACCTTTGCATTACATGATAGTCAAGTATTGTCATGTGTTATTTTTGTTCATTACTATTTCAGTAAATTGTTTAATTATTTATTTGATAATTTTCATTTGTTTCCACCTGCAACTTACACACTGCAAGGCCAATACCAGCATTTCTTTCATTTATGTGAGGGAGAGCCATACCATCTTGGTTCAGTATAGCTGTGATACCATAACCCGTCACACAAGATATCCAGTTGTAAGACTTTTACCATCAGTGGTGGTAGAGTATGCAACTGGCAATGCCTTTGTTACAGGTTCGCTTCATCTCACAGCCCCAGTGGATTTTCTCACACATTTGAATACATGAAACAACTTTATTTGATACATTCCAAACCAAAGTACTGTACAGTACAGTAATTATCAAACCATCAAATGTGTGGGATAATCATAGTGCGCTAAATATCACTAACGTCGCCAATACAAGAACAAAAACGCATACGGCGAACAATATCAAAGGTATTGAATTTACCAAGAATTTTATCGAGGGACAATTGATCCCTCGATAAACAATTCCCGACAATGGTCGGGAAGCAAGACACGTAAGTCCTGGAAGTCAGGACATGTAGAGACAACGGTTTGGACAATAAGAAGCAGGGCAGCGCTCCATTAAGTGCCCGTGAGTTAAACGTGTATGACCAATATACAACCTCGCCAGAGCCGTTTCCCACCACCAACTACGGTGGTAGGAGGAAGGCCACGGGAACACACTACTCTTAAGAGCACGCAATTTGTTACCAGTAACCGAAGACCAACAACCCTGACAACGGGCAAGAATGGGGAAATGAATAACTGGGTAAAAGTCATAATAAGGAATACCTTTACGGGAGATGGGACAGATGCGGATAGCTTCCTTAGCGGCAGTGTCCGCACGCTCATTTAAGAACGCACCAATATGGGTGGGAATCCAGCGAAATTCCACTGTCTTAAATCTATTGGAGATAAGAAACAGCCAATGTTGAATTTCAACTACCAAAGGATGGACTGGATTAAAGGATTCTAGAGCCATGAGGGCACTGCAAGTGTCAACTACAAACACAGAGGAGGATTGACAGCGAGAAAAGAGTTGATGAAGAGCATAGAGAATAGCATAAAGTTCTGCCATGAAGATGCTAGTCTCCGGAGGCAGGAGACACAAAGGTGCAGTCAGGAAAAACAACAGAGTAGCCTACACCATCTGCAGACTTAAGACCCATTGGTGAAGACAGAAATAGAGTGGAAGTGTGAAGAAAAGTGTTCAAGGAAAAGGTGATTTAGAACTGTAGGAGGGGTAAAAGTTTTAGTCATGTGGGTCAAGGCTTACAGAATTTAGGAACGGGGACCCCTCCATAGGGGCAAAGATGGAATGACACGAGGGGAAATATTGGTAACACAAACTGAAAGAGCATTTTGTAAGAGAGACAACCGTACAGAAAGAGATAGGTGGTGAAGGGGAACAGGAACCACAGGATGGGTAAAGGTCAAGGCATGACATAAGCAAGAGTGAGGGTGCTGTAAGGACCGTGCAAGGTGGAGAAGACAGTAGCGATCATGGCGATCCTGTAGAAACAGGACGCCAGTTTCAACATACAGGCTTAGGGTAGGTGTCGAAGGAAAGGTACCAGAGCCGAGCCGTAACCCAGTATGATGCAGTGTGTCCGGATGGTGAAGGGTAGAAGGAGAAGCAGACGAGTAAACGGGGCCATAATCGAGTTTAGACAGAACGAGAGAGGAATGTAAAGAGAGGAGCAGTGTCGATTAGCTCCCCAAGAAGTATGGGACATGACCTAAAGTTAGTTAAGGGCCTTAGAGCATTCAACTCGGACGTAAAAAATATGGGGCGACAAAGACAAACGAGTGTCAAAGATTAGCCCTAAAAGCTTTAGCAGATTCTTTGTACAAAAGGGGATGACCCCTGTTACCTAACAGTAAATAGGTATCTGGGAGTTAGCTGTTACAGGCTGCTTCCTAGGGGGGTGCGTGTGTGGGAGAAAAAAAAATTTAGTAGTTAACCACTGAACTGCTCTGTCTCCAAATAACACCCTGGTGCACAAGAAATAAATTCTTTCCAAAAATTTTTTTTCTCTTCTTATATTGTTAAAATGCAGAGTCTGATCACGGGGAAACTAAACAAAAAATATTGTATGTGACTTACTTTAGCTGCGATGGAGCTGGGAAGTTGAGCAAATTATGGGCGCTGAGCGTTGGAGCGATGGGGGTCTGTCGGCCCCGCCACCCCGTGCGACGGCAGTTGCTGCGAATAAAATGTTGCGCAATTATTTTGAAGTTTCTCATTCATTTCTTCTTTTTTTTTGCTGTAATATTATTTAAAAGTGTGTAATTTGTGGAATTTATATAATTCAAAGTATAGAACATCGCTATGCTCAAAATTATGGGCCTCGTATATGCGACATATTCTACAATCAAACAGTGTTTTTGCTGTTATTACACTATATACACACATTGTATATACCCATCTACGTATGTATTCACCATAACGATCCACTATGTTGGTATGGTGAGCCCAAAAAACATGAGTGAGCTGCCACACCCTGCCAGTCCTCCCTCCCTCCTCCAACACATTACTCGCCAACATTCCTCCTCCCAAAATACTGTTATTGTGTTTATTACACTATTTACACACGTTATGTATAAGTATGTACATGTTTTATTCATGTACATACGTACATACTTCCATCTCCTCACCTCTCTCTCTTGCCTACTTAATGCTCTTGCTTCCCTCATCTCATCACAATCGACTTTATAATGGTCCAGGACGGATCGAAATGTCGTCGTCTATTCAATTTCCAGTGTGTGGTTTGGTCAACAATGAAATCTTCATGCAAGATCTTATAAAGAAAACCCCTAGAACGAGTTTTGTAGATACGAAAGAGTTTAAGGTGAGTAGGGGATGGTTTGAGAAATTTTGAAAAAAGACGTGGTATTCATAGTGTTGTGAGGCATGGTGAGGGTGCCAGCTCAGACAAAGTAGGGGCTGAAAGATTTGTTCATGATTTTAAAGATTTTGTAGATACTGTATTGATGGATATATTCCACAACAAGTGTTTAATTGTGAGGAGACATAGCTATTCTGGAAAAAATTGCCGAAGAGGACATACATTACCCAAGAGGAGACGTCACTGCCCGGACACAAGCTAACTTGGGCTAACTTGTGTCAGGATAGGCTAACTCTTGTGCTGTGTGGCGATTTGAAAATTAAACCCTTGCTCGTGTATCATTCCGAAAATCCAAGAGTTTTAAAAAATATATGATGTGCAGAAAAACTGTGATGTGGAGTGGTTTGCCCTGCCACCAAAAAATATCTGCAAGAGAAAAGTTTGACACTCAAGGTCCTGCTTCTCGACAATGCTCCTGCTCATCCTCCAGACTTGGAGGATGCATTGTTGGGGCCACTTTTTTTTTTTTTTAGGGATATTCCTACATGAGCCCTGAGTTTCTGGCTAATGTACCAATGACATGAAGGAGGAGTTTTCAACCTACCTTGTGTTAGGTGTGCAGAGGTCAATGGTTGAACATAATGTCAGGAGCAAAGGGGGGCCTTTGCCTCTTCGAACACAATTGCGACCATCTTCATCTCTTCGAACTATCCTAAATGCTCTCTTCACCTGTCTGACCAAATTGGGTGTCCAGACCACCTTTGAATCTGAAATTGTAAAATAAATAGCAATTTCAGAATATTCAGTCCATTTATACTAACAAAATTATACATACAGTACTGTAATTGAAATTTTACAGAATGATAAAGGCAATTTAGCAACTTTGTTAAAATGCACATGGGGGAAATACATGAAAATAGGTTAATATTGTTTGTAAGGTTGATGGGAAATGTTTATTACTTTTATGATTTAAAAGATGTATAGCCCTAATACTCCATCCTGGGTGCATTCCACCAGGTAATGACCACAGCAAAAGTTTTCCACGAGGCTCTATTGTCACACAAACTTTTCACATTTTCAAACTTGATTCATCTTTTCCCCCCCCCCTCGTTCCAGGGGTTTTCTTTAAAAGGTCTTCATGCAAATGCCTTGGTTTCTCACAAATGATGGCCTCTGAAATGCTATCACCTGCTAACTCTTTGTTGTGTATCCAAATTAATAAAAACTTTTTAACATCCTCAAGTGTTTGTGTTCTTTGTTTCGGGATTGTTGATATGCCTTTTGCCACTTTAATGTTCATAATGTCCTTTTCTTAGCAAGTACAGTGCATATTGTTGACATAGATTTGTTGTACTGCCTAGCTAGTTCAACAACCCGTGCACCATTTTGATGTTTATGAATGCTCTCTTGTTTTTCCTCTATGGTCATTCTCACATGTGTTTTCTTGGCTTGAACCTTACCACTGGCTTTCTTGGGACTCATGGCAAGATATATCATAACAAATTTTATGTTCAAATAGCCAAAAATCCCAAAACAAATGTAATGCTTTACAAAGAATTCAGGCGCGATACTTACTAGGCAGGAGACACTGGTAAACTGAGGCGCGATCACCATGCCACCACGCGCTAGGTCAGCCCATACGTATATCAACAAACTCCTTTCCCGAGGCAAAGTTTGTAACCCGATTCAAATTTTTCGAAGAAATTAGGCTCGTAACCCGAAAAGTTCATAAATATTCATTCGTAAGTCGAGGTGTCACTATATATAACTAAAAAATTAAACTCAGGATTACTTTCAATCCCCACCCCGTTTGCTCTACTCCATTGCCACCTACCTTCACCCCCCTCTATGATGTACTCTTCCATAGACACCTACCTTTGCCCCCCTCCTCCCCTCTACTCCTCCATCATCACCTACCTTCACACCCCCTCCCTTCTCCTCCTCCATCGTCACCTTCCTTTCACCCTCCTCTATGATGTACTCTTCCATAGACACCAACGTTCACTGCATATAATGCTCCCCTCTACTCCTCCATCGTCACCTACTTTCACCCCCCCCCCTCCGCTCTACTCCTCCAGGGTCGCAGACAATTTCACGAGCGTGAGAACTACGAGTTCTCTAACTACTCTCACACTCCTACTCTCTCACCAGTGAGGGGGAGGGAAGGAGGGAGGAAATGAAGGAAGAAAGGTGGGGGAGAGAGAATAGGCAGGGGGGAGGAGGGCCTAGATACATTTCTTCCATATAGATAGGTAGACTGAGGGAGAGCTGCTTGCCAAGAGCCCTATCAGACAGGCTTCCTATTCCTCAACCCTCCCTAATATGCCACATCCTGGTCAGGACAACTTGCTCGAATGTTATTCTTGGTGTGACTCGAGAACTGACCTCGAGGCGGGGCATGGGCATGGATTATCTCCCTGGGGCACGCACCTCCCTGCCCCAGCTCTCTCTCTCTCACATAATCTATCAAGGGTCTAACATGAGGTCATTGTGCCTACCAGAAGCGTATATGTCCAAGGCTGGCCACCTGTCTGGACCATTCAAATGTATAAACACGTAATTAGTCTATTAAAATTATATATAATGCTACAATTATAAATTAATTTGTTCATGGTCATTCGTTTATCAGTATTTTAATATGAGGTATATATACGCATGTATGTATACGTTGACGTACACATATATGATTATGTGTATAGAATGATTATGATTATGTGTAATCATATATGATTATATCTAATGGAATGCATTAGTAAGTGATGTGGTGGAGGCTGACTCCATACACAGGTTCAAGTGTAGATATGATAGAGCCCAATAGGCTCAGAAACCTGTACACCTGTTGATTGACGGTTGAGAGGTGGAACTAAAGAGCCAGAGCTCAACCCCAGCAAGCACAATTAGGCGAGTATATGAATGAATGCACATGTACACTTTCAAATGAATTAAGATACCTTGAGATACACAATGACTTAGTTTAAATAGTTTAAACACATTATGGTACTGATTTTGACATGCTGATGTCTGGAAGGGAGAGGGGGTGTGGGGGGTTATTGTCTGAGGTGGAGGACCAGAGGAGGGGGTCAGTGGAAGGATGGTGGCTGGAGGGATGCCATTGTTCTAATGGTTATGAAAACAATTATTGATGGCAGGAATTCAGTGGGTGTGTACTTCACCCGCACCATCACCATACTGTGCCCTGCTACAACCCCCCCCCCCCCACTCCACCCATGCTGTGTGCGGCGTATTACACATTATGGGATAACCGACTGTCTGTCCATTCCTGTCTGCTCGTTATGCTGCCCTTCCTTTTGAAAATTGTCTGCTTTATCGACTTCCTTCAAGACCACACATTAGCCTCTTATCACGCCCTCTTACCACTCTCAGGGAGCCGGCTCTTCTATACAATAGTTACCACTCAGTCCCCAAGGTGAAAGTGTGTCCGGGCATATGACTTGTTACGTGTACTTATTTGCGATTCGTTTGGGCTGTCATGTGTGGTGATTAGTGTTGGGTAAGGCTAGGCCAGGTCAGGTCAGACTAGGCCAGGTCAGACTAGGCTAGGTAAGGCTAGGCCAGGTCAGGTCAGACTAGGCCAGGTCAGACTAGGCTAGGCCAGGTCAGGTCTGGCTAGGCCAGGTCAGGCCAGGCCAGGCTTGGCAGGGTGAGAGAAGTAAAGCGGCAGGTACTTACGTTTCCGAGAAAGTAGCGGCGGTAGTATATTGTTGATTTAGATTCGACGACATCCTGAAGCTAATTAGTGGCGGCCTCATCGCTCTCGAACTTCTTGTTGTTGTAGGGGATACGAGGCACACCCAATATCCCCCTTACATTGATCACATCGCACACTAATATTTTTACTATTTCCGACACCAGATTTGTCTGTTTCGTATATGTATAATTGTTCAATATTAAAACCACAATAGAATGCTCTAAGTACTTTCGTATATTAATACATCTTCAGAAGGAATGGTTCGCTCTGAAGATGTATTAATATAAGACAGTACTAAAGGAAATTCCTGTTTCAATTCTTCCTTCGTGGTCTGACACTCTTATTATATATTGTATATACTGAATTATATATACTATGCTTATATAATATATACTGAAATATTGTTACATTTAACGGATGAAACAAAGTATATATCTGTATTTTTAATAAAATATAAAACATTAATATTTATCAACGTATCTCTGTGAATTACATAATTTATCAGTACTGTACAGCCTGTGATCTCCACCTGGCTGGCCACTGATACTTTATTTATTTATTTATTTATGCATTTACAAGAAGGTACATTGGGATTGTGAGGATACAAATATGGTAATTACAGTCTTGTAAAGCCACTAGCACGCGCAGCGTTTCGGACAGGTCCTTAATCTAAGAAAATTTTATTTATTTATTTATTTATTTATTTATGCATATACAAGAATGTACATAAGGAATGTGAGGATACAATTATGGTAATTACAGTCTTGTAAAGCCACTAGCACGCGCAGCGTTTCGGGCAGGTCCTTAATCTAAGAAAATTTTAAGGAGGTAAATACTTGCAAAATTTATAGACAAAAAAATGATAACAGATTAATTACATGGAATGAAAAAAAAAGATGAGAGAAAATTATAGGTACAGTATAATATATTAAAGCACATAGGTAGCTAAGATTGATTGCAATGACAGCTTAAAATGGTAGTTGACAAAAATTGGTAGTCACAATACAGCATATGGCTAGCACATAAAAGAAGACAGCAATGAACACAATGATAAGGTTGTTTGATATTACATAAAAATTAGGAGATTGGGTACCAACTAGGTACAGAGCAAATTTAAAGCTCAGTGTAGGAAACTAAATAGATGAAGTTAGGTACTTTTTGGTTTTGCTTTTAAATAAGGCAAAAGTTTTACAGTTTTTCAATTCACTAGGGAATGAGTTCCATAGACTAGGTCCCTTAATTTGCATAGAGTGTTTACACAGATTAAGTTTGACCCTGGGGATATCAAAGAGATATTTATTTCTGGTGTGGTGAAAATGGGTCCTATTACATCTGTCCAGGGAGAGTTTCAGAGCATGGTTTGCATTTAAGAACAGGGTTTTGTAAATGTAGTTGACACAAGAGAATGTGTGGAGGGAGTTAATATTTAGCAAGTTTAGGGATTTAAACAAGGGAGCTGAGTGTTGTCTGAAAGCTGAGTTAGTTATCATTCTGATAGCAGATTTTTGCTGTGTGATGATGGGCTTAAGTTAATTAAGCAATATATCAGAGGGCGTGTAGGGTTCGGTGTTCAATGAACGAAAAGGACTGGATCACTGTGTACAGGAGGCTGATATGGCAGCAAACACTCTCCTGGCGACCATATTTCTTGGATAAGTCGCTCCACACAATTGTCGCTTGGACCGTCGACTTCCTATGGCGTCACCTCTCACATATTTACGTCTCATTTCGTTATGAAATTAGATTATTTCAGAGAAAAAATAGGTTTGATCATGTTCTACGTGTAGCACCAACATTATAGTAAGTAAATATACCATATTTCTTCATTACTTACGTAATGCTAATACGTTTTGGGTAGTTTTGGCCTGATTTGGGTGATTGGGGTAATTCTATGGACCGCTGCGGGGTCGTAAATCTACATCCGGATTATATTACAGTGTTTAATTCAGTTGATTCAATACCCAAATTTATTCATTGAAAGCGAAGATAAAATATTTCTTTGTTAAAAAGAGTATGGGATTTTAGTCAAGGTTGAGCAACATTATTTTATAATATGGGTATAACATTATTAGGTACGTGATAAGGATATAAAAGTATAAACAATGCGATTCTTTCAGAACAAGTTTCTGGATATAAATATTAGAAACATAATATACGTAAAAAATATAATTGGTTTAACTAACAATTATCATCAAAATATTTGCTTTGAAATTCTAAATCAAACTAATTGAATGTTAATAAGCATAACAAATTTCCGAATCGCAATATTGAATACACATTAATAGCTAATTAAAATAAACGTTTCTCTAGTGTAATATTAGTTAGTCGAAAATTGACAATTGAAATATAAAAAATAATATTTTTGTGAATAATTTAAAGTTTAAATTTTGACGTGGGCATCAGCTGGGCGAGTATACACTGTAATCAAAACAAACAGACGACGGCGAGTGTTATTACTCAGTGTTTTGTGTCTTGTGGCTTTTTAATTTTAGCCGGAGTGAGCGTTTTGGCCCCGGGGACCCGGCCACTAGCTGGTCCGCACCGCCAGGGACCATGACGAACACAGCAGAGGTAAATATAATGTGTGGAGTAACATGGTGGAGTGGTACCGCTATGTACCTCCTCAGGTGGGCGAATTGCACCACCTGACTCCTTTCTTGGTACCCAGATTGCACTGTCTTGCTTGTTTCAGTATGATCAAGTTCAGCAACCAGGATCCTCCATTGGTGGACAAATTTACATTTACGACTCATCAGAGGTGGTTATCTTGTTCCAGCTGGTTATCCCAAAGTGGTGCATTACCTGGATTCCAACAAGGAACATTTGCCCGAAATGCTATGCGTATTAGTAGCTTTAGGTGCAGGCGATGAGTCACGATAACGTGGCTAAAGTATACTGACCAGACCACACACTAGAAAGTGAAGGGGCGACGACGTTTCGGTCCGTTCTGGACCATTCTCAAGTCGATGAGAATGGCTACAATACCTAAAGTGGCTTTAGGTATTGTATGTAGTAGCTCTATCTATAAATCCAACATTATGTATATAAATCAACCATGTACTTTTCCTGAATAAAAAATTATTATTATTATTATTAAGGTGAACAAGCTGCACTGAGTTGCTCCTCCCAAGGTGGACAGACTGCCCTGACTTCTTCCTCCAAAGGTGGGCAGACAGGAACCTGTATTTTATTTTCATTATTGGATCTTTAAACTATTTTTGGATTTTCAGTCCCATCTAAAAAAAAACTGCATTTTGGTACCCATATTTTGCTATTATAGTAGTTTTTGGTGTGAGTTTCCATTAAGGCTGCAGGTACTACAATTGCATCTTTTATGGTGCCAGTTATGAAATACTTAATTTTGTGTGTTTTGATACCCTGAATGTTGGCAAATATGAAAGATGTTATCATACTTGTGGACATGATGAGTATTACACTTGGTGTTAATGCTGTATATTTGGTTCTGGTTGGGGTGCCTCTGTGTTTGTGTCCTGTCTAGCATTTGACCAAGTTGGTGGTAGAGTTTTGCCTTTTCTTGCCATTCTTTTTCTCTAAGAAAATCTCCCTGGTATGTATGGTTGTTGCTGTATTCATAATGGCGTTCTTTGTAGTTTTATTCACTTGTTCTTTGTTTTATTTGAAATGCTGTGCAATCTTTGCCATAGTATTCTTTTGTTGTTTAGTAAATTTTTACATACAGTAATTGCAAATTTTTTCACCTAGAATTATCAGAAAGACATGTACCTGTATTTAGAATAATTCTACATTTTCTTGTGTGATTATATTTGTGTTGGGGGTCAAGGTTTTCTCAGAAAATCTGCTATTTCTTGTGGCACTTGTCAGTTTTTTTGGGCATAGGGTGGTGATTCCACATGTTAGTGTTTTTTCTGCTGTATTTCAAAATTTAATTCCAGTCACTGATTTATTTTTCTATCTGTTGTGATACATTTTGAGACCATTGGCTGTGTTTTATATCAAAATCTCTTAAATGTCCCTAGATATTGTATTTAATGTTTTTCAAAGTGCACACACATACCTGTGTGTCTCAAACACTTTCACTCCTTAATTCCCTTTAGGCATATTTCTTAAACCACGTTTACTCTGCTTACCCCAGAGCACTCTGAATCAAACCAAACTGGCTTCCATGTAACCTTAAGGAGGCTCAAGTGCTATCTTTCCTTGTAATTTAGACCTCCACAACATCGCCAAGGTAAGAAAATAAGTCTAGGCAGAGTAATTACCATATATGGCTGGTTACTACCATTGTATATAACTATTTTATGGTGTTAGTACATTATAAAGCGTATACTATCTATTCTTGTACAATGTAAATGGGGTGTGGTAATAATGCCAAGCAAAATAAAAGGAGACAGCATATACAAATGTACATATTACTGTGCATTTGTTAATAAACAACGCTCATTAACAGGAGGCCATTTCTCAGGTTGATAAGTTGGATAAGGGGGGGGGGAGAAAGGAGAGGGAAAGAGGAAAGAAAGAAGGTAGGGAAGGAGAGAGGAAAGAAAGAAGGTAGGGAGGGAGAGAGGAAGGAAGGAAAGAAAGATGAGTTTTTTTCCTAGAGTTCAAGTGTATATTACTGTATTGTACAAGGTATCTGATTTGTGTATATGAACATTACTTCTCTAAATGGCACCTGCATGCCACCAGTCACCCACCACCAAATTGATGCAGTTCCTCTTCACATTGTGTCTGCACTTCTTCCAAGTTATGAAATGGAGCCTCACTTGCATGAGAAGAAAATGATAGCTAAGCCAGAATTGTGGCATTATTACTGTCGGCATTATCATGTGATTGTAAAAAACTTGATTCAAGGCATTTTTTAGAAGTTTATTTTTTAGAAGAAACATAAGTTTGAATGGGTATTTATGTCTTGCCTTACTTGACTTTGGTAAGATAATGGTTATATTGCTGAAGTTGATCAGGTTTATAATCACCTTCCAAAGTTAATATTTGTCTTGTATTTCCTGGAGGTTATTGATTTGTATATTAAAGTTAACTTTCCAATTTGTCTGTATTGTATGTTATTTAAAATTCAAGAGAGAAAATTATCCATATTGATTTGTAGCACAGTGCTTATATCTCAACTGATGGTACTGCATCTGAAAGACAAAATAGCACATACTCTAAATGAGAATTCAGTTATGACACACATTGCTGGCAAATTCACCCACTAAAGTAAATGGAAGCATTGTGCTGTCACATTACCATATTGTACATAATTTATTAACTGGCTATTGTGACTGAACTTTTAAACGAAATACAACAGATCATGATAATGCAGTACATTTTTTCATTTAAAGGTAAACTAATTAGAAACTTAGATTTATATTCAGTTATACTGCTTGTCCATATTACTGACATGTAAATATGTGTCATCTGAATGCTGTGCTATTGTCCGTTGATAGTTTATCATGACTAGTTGTTTCCATTAACTTTTTTGTTATTAATATCATGCTGTAATTAGGATACTTTTAAAGATTACATTTATCATTGGTTGATTCCCAATAAATGTGACAATTGGCCAACTTATAATTTATATACAGTACAGTATACGGTAAATAACTGGGCTGTTAAATGCAGTTTAGCAAATAAAGCATAAGCAAAGTTAAACAAAATGTGTAAAGTACTTCTAAAAGATGACTTCCAGTAGGATCCTGGAAATAACTAAAATAAACTAAATGCATGTACAATTCATATGCTCTTGACTGAAATGTAGACAAGGGTTATAGAAGTAGATAATTATGCAATAACAATTGTAGATCTCACACAGTAGAGGCACATGTTGCAAGGAATGAAGATATTATTTATTAGAATAAATTACCCCTTCCATGCCAATAGCTCTCTTGAACAAGTAACCACTCGTTGAGGATTGTACATTGGATAGATATTTTTTTGTTTGCTTCTGACTAATTCACTCACACATTTAAAGTTTGGCCTTATTATTCCACCTGCCCCTTGCCAGATCTAGATTGCTTTATTTATTTTGCCTTGCTTTATTATTTATTTTCTTCATTGCAGGTGTTCATGAAGGTACGTTAACACACACACTAGTAAGTACCCAGCACCTTTGTTAATTAATGCACATTTTGTAATAACATTTGGCAATGTAATAACAGTTCAAATTGCAAAATAATGGCTACTTTTATAGTCCTTTGTATAATATTTTGCATATATGTTTTATTTTGTGTTTATAATATTATGTGCCATATACAGTACAGGATTTCAATATATTGGTATATACTAGTGCTGGTAGGTCATGTCATAATTTTTTGTAGTGGAAGCATTTCACCTACATAGCTTAGTCTACATAGTAATCAGATGCCATTTGTCATTCTTTTCCATAGCAGTTCCTAACTGCTGCACCAGACAATCACAATTTTAGATGTGATTGTCAGGTACATTACTTAGAAAAAAGGCAAAAAAGATGCATGGTTGGAAGTTTGAGTCTTTTACCTTTACCGACGGGTGTTTCACTACCTTTACCGATGGGTGTTTCACTACCTTTACCGATGGGTGTTTCACTACCTTTACCGATGGGTGTTTCACTACCTTTACCGATGGGTGTTTCACTACCTTTACCGATGGGTGTTTCACTACCTTTACCGATGGGTGTTTCACTACCTTTACCGACGGGTGTTTCACTACCTTTACCGATGGGTGTTTCACTACCTTTACCGACGGGTGTTTCTCTACCTTTACCGATGGGTGTTTCACTACCTTTACCGATGGGTGTTTCACTACCTTTACCGATGGGTGTTTCACTACCTTTACCGACGGGTGTTTCACTACCTTTACCGATGGGTGTTTCACTACCTTTACCGACGGGTGTTTCACTACCTTTACCGATGGGTGTTTCACTACCTTTACCGATGGGTGTTTCACTACCTTTACCGATGGGTGTTTCACTACCTTTACCGATGGGTGTTTCACTACCTTTACCGACGGGTGTTTCTCTACCTTTACCGATGGGTGTTTCTCTACCTTTACCGATGGGTGTTTACCTTTACCGATTGGGTGTTTCACTACCTTTACCGATGGGTGTTTCACTACCTTTACCGATGGGTGTTTCACTACCTTTACCGATGGGTGTTTCTCTACCTTTACCGATGGGTGTTTCTCTACCTTTACCGATGGGTGTTTCTCTACCTTTACCGATGGGTGTTTACCTTTACCGATTGGGTGTTTCACTACCTTTACCGATGGGGTGTTTCACTACCTTTACTGATGGGTGTTTCACTACCTTTATCGATGGGGTGTTTCACTACCTTTACCGATGGGTGTTTCACTACCTTTACCGATGGGTGTTTCACTACCTTTACCGATGGGTGTTTCACTACCTTTACCGATGGGTGTTTCACTACCTTTACCGATGGGTGTTTCACTACCTTTACCGATGGGGTGTTTCTCTACCTTTACCGATGGGGTGTTTCACTACCTTTACCGATGGGTGTTTCACTACCTTTACCGATGGGTGTTTCACTACCTTTACCGATGGGTGTTTCACTACCTTTACCGATGGGTGTTTCTCTACCTTTACCAATGGGTGTTTCTCTACCTTTACCGATGGGTGTTTCTCTACCTTTACCGATGGGTGTTTCAATAACTCTGATGGAAGTACCCCGAACCACTTGGACTGGTCAATACCGCAACAGCCTCACCTCTTACTGCTCGGCACTTGATCACAGAGGTCCAAGTGGTTGAGCATCTTTCTATCCATTCAATCCAAGATTCTTAAACTCAAATCTCTTCCAAGTATGTACTATATAATAATACTAGCTTAGCATTTTCTTCCAATAATTACCTTACCTTACAGTCGGTAGCACTTAAATCATTAATGCAACTTTTGATGTAATTACGTAAATACTGTATAGTTGCAGGATGAGAGCTATGCTTATGGTGTTGTGTCCTTCCAGTACTCTTTGTTATATGATGCTTTGAAACTACTGATGGATTTGGCCTCCACCACCATCTTGCTTAACTTGTCCCAGCTGTCTACCACTGCAAAAGTGAACTTTGTAAAAAAAAAAAAAAAATTAGGGCAGCTTTGTTTCCTTAGTTTGAATCTATGACCTTTTGTTCTTGAGGTTGCAGTTTTCAAAAATTCTTCTTTGTCAATTTTGTCTATTCCTGTTACTATTTTGTATGTAGTGATCATATTACCATACCTCTTTTTTTATATCTTATATCTTTCGTATATTTAACACCTCTTGCCTCTCCCAGTAGCTCTTGTTTTGCAATTCTGGAAGCAATTTGGTTGCTTGTCTTTGTACCTTTCCAATTTACATGTATTGATGTTCTTGAGATTTTGGACACCATACAACTACTGCATATTACAATTTTGGTCTCACGAAGGTTGTGAACAGGCTCTATAATATTTCACTGTCTATGTATTTAAAAGTGATTCTGAAGTTGTATAGCATAGCATAGGCTCCTCTCACAATGTTCTTTATGTGGTCTCGGGTGACAGTTTTCTATCCATAAGAAACACTGTAAATGGAGCTAAAGAGATGGATGAAGTACTCAGGTATGTTAGGAAATTATAAAGTAAAGAGGATGGGAAATTCTGGTCATCTATAATGACCATAGATGTTAGAAAATTTTCTTTTAGCAAAAGAGTCGTGGGTAAATGGAATGACCTAAAGGAGCAGGCTGTAGAAGCAAACTCAGTTCACAACTTTAAAGGCAGGTATGATAGAGAACTAGGTCAGGAGTAACATTAGACAACTGGCAGCTGGGTTGTCCGTGTGGCTCGGGCCCTTGGGTTTCTGGATCAGACCTGTGTGCGTTTCTCGTGGACTTGGTGAATAAACAAGATTTACCCTTATCCCTCCTCTTGTGTGTGGAAATTTTAACATAATGTTTATATGCCTTGTATGTCCTGAGGACGAAGGAGTTGTCTGTGCCTCTTGGAGTCTTGTGGTGGTTATCAAGTTAAACAACCCACTTGTTTCATATACACAAGTTTGATTCTTGTTTTGCCTTAGTTTTTTATTATAATATTGTATGTTCATCCAAATGAGTACCACAGAGACACTGAAAGAACTTTTCAGTGTCAGAATAGTTAATAAATGGAATGCACTAGGAAGTGATGTGGTGGAGGCTGACTCCATACACAGTTTCAAATCTAGATATGATAGAGCTCAATAAGCTCAGGAACCTGTACACCAGTAGATTGACAGTTGAGAGGCAGGACCAAAGAGCCGAAGCTCAATCCCCGTAAGCACAACTAGGCGAGTACACACTTATACATTCAGACCAAATTTGTAATCTCACAATATGATTTTCTCACACCCTCTACTTTACATTTGTCTCCCCCTGTTAAATTAGATTATTTTGTGAGGGATGGTTGTGATGCGTAAGAGTGGTGTTTAACGAGTGGTGTTCCTGACTAACAGTAGCTGTACAAGTAGCAGCTCCAGTAGCACCAACAGCAGCAGTATGAGTAGCAGCTATAGCACCAACAATAACAATACTAGCACCTCACACTGAAATCACATTGGCGTGATATCTCATTAAAAATAAGTTTGGTATAATGGAGTGACTTGAACTCGCATTCTGGTGATTCCCAGACACTTGCCTTAACCGACTTGGTCACGATGGTTCAAAAATCGACCTACCAGGAACCAACCCGTTCTCGCACTTTCGTATAGTCAATATTGACATTAAATACGTGCATATGTGACATACTAAACATACTAGTTTACCTTGAAAAGCTTCATAGAAAACACCGACCTTACCTAACCTTAGTATGTTAAGATAAGCATCTTATTGCTTCGTAATTACAATTATTACTCTCTCTCTTTCCCCCTCTCTCTTTCCCCCTCTCTCTTTCCCCCTCTCTCTCTCTCCCCCCCCTCTCTCTCCCCCCCCCTCCCCCCTCAGGCGAGGCCCCCCCACCCACCACCACAGCCCCCACCCCCCGGGCGGGGTATCACCACACCAACGAGCCAGGGGAACAAGGCACCGCTCATGACATACCAGTTAACTCTCCCGCCAAACTGCCCTTCCTTGTTTAATGGGCGTCCTTCACGGGGATTACCTTCAGCTGCGACATTATCATATCTCTGTATACATGTATACTGCCATCTGCTTAGTTATACATACTGGACTGTATTATACATATTTCCCAGTATTATATTCCTTCATTAATATTCAACAGGCAGGAAGCCAGGCAGCACAGCTTTTTAACTTTGTAATCCTCGACGAATTTTTAATGTGTGAAATATTTATATAAATTGTGGGCGCCAGTGAGTAATCCAGCAAAAGCCAGTGGAATACATGTGGACTTTTGTGTGGGTTTAACCCCCTTATGTTGTGTATTGTTTTACTGGTACGTTGTCGAGTTTCTCGCCGTGACCCGCTGGAGGCAACAGTGGTTACCCCATAACTGGAAGCACAATCAAATGACAATTATCTTTATCTTCAATTTTTGTTAATTGTTTCGTGTGTGAAAGGTACCTGTTGATGGAGATTTGTTTAGAGCCCCTGGTGGTCCATCTTGATGTATCTTACAAGGTCTCTGGTGGCTGTGGTGACACACTTACCTCCCTCTTCACAAACGATTTGGTCTGGGTTCGAGTCCTGGCCAGGGACCATTGATTGTCCACCAATCCGTAACTGTTAAATCCTGTTCAGCCAGCAGTGTTTGGGTGCCTGGTTGGTAAGCGACTGGCGGGTGGTGTTCCAGGGGTAGTAGTAGGGTCGAGCCTGGCCTCGGGCCGGGCTTGGGGAGTAGAAGAACTCCCAGAACCCCATCAACCAGGGCGAGGCTTACCATGAGCTGTGGGAAGGGAACACTCTCAGTCCCTACAGGAACTCCTCCCTTTAGAGCTCCTTTAAAGAATGGTTGGTCGTCCTGAGAGGGGGGGGTGCTCATTTAAAGAAGGGTTGGTCTTTCTTACAGTGACCTCTTTTAAAACAGTGTCATTTAAAGAGCAGTTGGTCCTCAGAGAAAGAGTTAAACCAAAGTTTTTTGTTACGTTACACAATGTATAATATTGGGAGTATTACTCTTGTGGTAATATTGGGAGTATTACTCTTGTGTGGTAATATTGGGAGTATGTATGTAATTGTGGAGCCAGGGGGAGCGAAGCCCCCTTGTCACTCGTGGCCTTCATTAGCCGCCTTGCTGCCTACATGCAACAATTTACATGGGTAATGCAACGTTTGCAATATTATGCATATTAACAGGTGGGACAGGTACCTCTTTATTTTTGTAAGGACTTTTTCTTTCGTGTGTTTAGAGTGTCGACACGTTTGTGTGTTAGAGTACCTAATAGTACTTCCGTAAGAGTTTGCAGCATCTAGCTTTATCTCCTGGGCCCTGGCTTTCCAACTGTCGGTCATGTAATGCATTGACTTGCTTGATTCCATTTGTTGTTTGTCATATCCAATGTTAAAACTGGCACTGGAAGGTGTCCCTACTGTTTTTCCTTCAAGTTTGTTTCATTTGTGCTTAAAATGAAAATGTTTTTACCTCTTCTGCGTAATTACCTAAGTGTAGTTACAGGATGAGAGCTACGCTCGTGGTGTCCCGTCTTCCCAGCACTCTTTGTCATGTAACGCTTTGAAACTACTGACGGTCTTGGCCGTGTGTTATGTTCCGTGTATGTTCGCTCATTATGTTACTGGTCCATCCACATATTATGTCCGTGGTTCGTCGATATCTCTTAATGTTTTATGTCGGGATCATATCCCCTTTATTTGTCATTTTTTTCCATCGTCGTGAGGTCTTTCAAAGTGTCCTGGTAGGTCAGTCTCCTCTATTCTGGAACAGATCTTGTAGCAAATCTCTTCAATTTTCGTTTGTTATTTTTGAAGTCGTGGTTCCAAGTTTGTATTTCAAACTGCAGTGGTCGGATGTATTCTGTAAAAAAGCGATTTGAATTCATGAATGTCGTCGTTTCTGAAGACTGTCGTGATGTTGGCCAGTTAGGCCCACGTCAACAACATATGGTGTTGACGTGGTTGTACTGATGCAGGAGGCCTGGTCGACGACCGGGCCGCGGGGACGCTAAGCCCCGGAAGCACCTCAAGGTAACCTCAAGGTAGGCCTCCGGAGAGGCTCTATGTTACGTCTACTTCTACACCTTTCTCTTTCTCTGACGCGGTAAATTCCTCACTTTCGTTATGTGTTGCTACCGCAGCCTCCTACTTCTGCCACACATTAATTGGCACTTACCTGGATTGAAGTCCAATAGCCATATCCGACCATGCCTGCAACTTCAGTCTTCCTGTAGCCTCCTGCAATCCTACCATGTCCTAAATTAAGCTTTGCTTCAACAGTATATAGTGACTCAAGAGTCTAGTTCTCTATATTATTTATGGGTACAAGAAATAACATTAATTAATATAGGGAATATATTAGGCAATATTGGCAATATATTAGGGAATATAGGGAATATATTAGGCAATATAGGGAATATATTAGGCAATATAGGGAATATATTAGGCAATATAGGCAATATATTAGGCAATATAGGCAATATATTAGGGAATATAGGCAATATATTAGGCAATATAGGCAATATATTAGGCAATATAGGGAATATATTAGGCAATATAGGCAATATATTAGGCAATATAGGCAATATATTAGGCAATATAGGCAATATATTAGGGAATATAGGCAATATATTAGGCAATATAGGCAATATATTAGGCAATATAGGCAATATATTAGGCAATATAGGCAATATAGGCAATATATTAGGGAATATAGGCAATATATTAGGCAATATAGGCAATATAGGCAATATATTAGGGAATATAGGCAATATATTAGGCAATATAGGGAATATATTAGGCAATATAGGCAATATATTAGGCAATATAGGCAATATATTAGGCAATATAGGCAATATATTAGGGAATATAGGCAATATATTAGGCAATATAGACAATATATTAGGCAATATAGGCAATATATTAGGCAATATAGGCAATATATTAGGCAATATAGGCAATATATTAGGCAATATAGGCAATATATTAGGCAATATAGGCAATATATTAGGCAATATAGGCAATATATTAGGCAATATAGGCAATATATTAGGCAATATAGACAATATATTTGGCAATATAAGCAATAATTCTTGAACTCAGGATGAGCCTGGTCACACAAGCATGTAATGTGTGGCGCCTTTGGCTAACCAGAAGAGAATGAACATGATAGTCACGTGATCAATTATATAAGATGACTTGTCGGGGGAAGCGTTCAGACCGAGGCGCTATAATTGTACCTGAACACCTCCGTTTCGAAGGTGGTATTGGTAGCGTCCAAATTAAGGGGTGACAACGATTCAATTGTAGTTGTTAGTACCTGTGATCACCTTGGCTTTGGGCACCTTGCGGCGAGACAACACCTCCACGCCGCTGCCCACTAAACTACTTTACTAGGGTTCCAAATTGTAAATGTAAATTTACATACATTTTCCACGCGGTCTAAATTATGAAAAAATAATTAAAAGAGCAATTTTAAAGATCACGATAAAGTTGTTAATAATCTGCGTAAGTTCGGGATTTAAAATTGATCAACAGTTTAAAAATGATAAATCACCCACTTTCGCCAACTCTGTAAAATTGTAAAAAATACCTATTCGTGTTGAGAGTTATGTAAATAAAAACCTGTAAAATCAGAGGCATTGCCAAGGTAGTCAAGCTGAGGAAGTAAGGGCAGAATCTGATCGAGGCTGGAGAGTTGAATTATTTATTTGGCGTGTGGAGGTGAGAGTCAAGATTGTGGTGGTGGGTGGTGGTGGGGGTGGTGGTGGTGGTAGGTGGTGGGGGTGGTGGTGGTGATGGGGGTGGGTGGGGTGGGGGTTCATAGGGTTTTTGGATCGGGGTGGCGGATTCTTAGATGTCAGTGTCCAACTTGGCTTAATAAGACTGTGTGTGGCCACAAAAGTATGACGATATGGTCTCTCTCTCTCTGTCTGTCTCTCTCTCAATAGAGATCCCCCCCCCCTCCATGCCTCAGCTGAGCGTGGCAGCAGTTGGCGGGAATGGCAGCGTCAGGTGCCGCCAGAGTGCCTTCACCCACCACAATATATGAAGTAACTGGATGGTGCAGGAAATGACTCCACGCCCGCCTGGGCCTCTCTGACTCTCTCTCTCTCTCTCTCTCTCTCTCTCTCTCTCTCTCTCTCTCTCTCTCTCTCTCTCTCTCTCTCTCTCTCTCTCTCTCTCTCTCTCTCTCTCTCCATAACTGTTTCCTTATCATGTATTGGTATTGCTAGCTACCTCCACATGCTCATGCTACTGTCTACTTTACTATGAAGGTGGATGAGAGTATTGAAGTTATAAGATGGGATTGAACCTCCACCCCTGAACTGGTCATGTACACACAATACCAACTGGACCAAGATGGGCTCCAGTATCTGACCAATTCAATCCCGTATTGGGTTCTGTTCAATCTTGGGTTCTAGCCTAATGTATAACTTAAGTATTTTCCCACAGGTGTATAACGTATGTATAATTTTCCCGTATAACGTATTTGAAATTTGTGTTATTCAACTTTAGGTTCTCTTTAAAAATGTGAACATTTTGTACAAGTTAAGGTGAGGCCAGCAAGCAGAAGAGGCATGGACTGTGAAGTCATTTTAGGTGACCTATATATCCGTTGAGCGCTGTTGAAAACACAGTCACTTGATGTATCCGTGAGAACTAGTGAAGCAGTAGAATGGGATCGAACCTGCGTCTCTAAACTCCTGGGAAAATCGTGATAATAATACATTCATGAATCCTCTCACACACACACACACACACACACACACACACACACACACACACACACACACACACACACACACACACACACTTGTCTTGTGACCATCGTGTTGGGTGGACGTGGGTTGGGAGCTCCTGTCTCACTAGTTGAGTGGGAGGGGTAATCAGGCAACTTCGAAGTGAAAAAGTGTGTACAAGTGAATGAAAAAACCTTGAGTTTTGGCCAGAGCCATAAGGTAGTGAAGAAAAACAGTTTAAATAGCGTAATTCAAAATAGTTGAGGAAGTAATTGTGGCAGTGTGGGAGCAGACCTCACCGACCTCTGACCGCGTGACCTCACCCTGGCAGCAACCTTCTACCACCACGCGGGACGACGCTTGGAGATTCACTCACCTATTGTGTTAGCAGGACGGTAAGATACTTGGAACCCCTGTGGGTAAGGTTGCAGTATAGCAATGACTAGGTCAGGAAGGGTGTCTAGGTCCAACAGTATTATGATTGAGGAAGAAGATAGGTTTGTGGAGAAGATGATTGGGAAATTTGTAGAGAAGAGGGATGTTTGGATAGGTGATCTAATCCAGGGGATTAAAAGTGAAGTCTTTAATAAGATACAGGGCGAGGTTCAAAGACTCAAACAAGAGTTTATGGATTATATTCAAGAGGAAATCAGGAAGAGCAGGGTAGAATGGCAAGGAGAAATATCTAGGCTTACTAATGAATTTGGCAGGAATAAGGGAAGCTTGGCAGGGGAAGGGGGAGTAGTAGTAGGTGGAGTAGCGGGTGTAGGAGGGGTGGGGGTCAGCCAGGGAGAGGGCCACCAGTATGACCATGAACTGAGAAAGAGGACAATCATAATCCATGGATTACTTGAAGCCAGGGCACCATCGAGGCAGGAAAGGCAACCCGTCCTCTTAAAAAGAACGTCACTTTTGGCTGGTATGCGCGCTATGGCCAAATTTGGACGTAATTTGAAATGAAATCGACTCACAAAAGTGACGTTCTGTTCCGTTTTCTATTTGAGTCGTCCGGCGTACGCGCAGAGGTTATAAGAGGACACTTTAAATTAACGTTTTTCATAACGTTTTGAAACTTTATGAGAATTTCCTGCCCACCTAACCTATCAGAGGACCCTTAACTTACTGTTGTTGAAAACAAAAATCCCAAATTTATTTTCATATTTTTTTCAATTTCAAATTACGTCCAAATTCGGCCATACGGGCAAACGGCCAAAAGCGACGTTCTTTTTAAGAGGACAGGTTGGGAAAGGATGGAGATTGAGGATTTGGAACTACAGGGGATCTTGAGAGACATGAGAGCCCAGATGGCAGGGAATGAGGTGCAAGTCCACCGACGCATTGGACCATACAACTGTAACAGGAAACGACCTGTCCTGGTACAGTTCACTAACGAAGAGGCAGTGGATTACATACTGCATCACAAACACCTACTCAGAGGTAGCGAAAATTACTACAACGTATTTATTGACAAATTCATGACGAAGGAGGAACAGATTGCCCACAGAGCAAGCAAACAACAGTACGACTCTTCCCATTTGAGCGCAGCTACACACCCCAGTGCTAAACCACCCCATGCTAACCAGCTCACACGTGCTTCTCAGGTCACCCCTTTCCCAAATCAGCCGCCCCTGCTTATCTCCCCAGCACATCCCTTGACCCCTCTGACCCCACTGGAGTCAAATTCATCCCACATTCCAAGGACCCCCTCATCACCTCAGCCCCCAAAACCCGTCCAGCCCTCATCCCCTCAACCCCCAAAACCCACCCAGCTCTCATCCCCTCAACCCCCAAAACCCATCCAGACCTCATCCCCTCAACCCCAAGAACCCACCCAGACCTCATCCTCTCAACACCCAAAGCCTACCCAGCCCTCACCCCTCCTCATCCCCTCTCCTTCCATGTGACCCCCCACCCTTGCGAGGGAGGTGGGAGGTCCCCCCCACCCCCTCTATCCTTCCCCCTCCCAACCTCTCAACCTCTATCTGTCTCCCAACCTTACGCTATCTCCCAACCCCTCTATGCCCTCCCCAATCTTCAGACCCAGTATGCCCTTCCTACTCCAGACCTACCTACCCAGGCCCTACCCCAGACCCTCCTACCTACCTTCCTAGAAGCCCAGCCCCCAGTAGCCCCCCAAGCACTCTTTCTGAACACCCCCCTCCTGAACTCTTTCACCCCCCATACACCCCCCGGACCCCCCCAGACACCCCCCGGATCCCCCCGGACATCCCCCGGACCCTCCCCGCCCCCAGTCATCCCCCAGACACCCCCCAGATCCCCCAGATCCCCTCTGCCCCCAGTCACCCCCCAGACATCCCCCAGATCCCCCCAGACCCCCAGAGAAAGGGAGAACTCTGGTACAAGAGTTTCCATGAAGAATCTCAAGGTTTGGTACACCAATGCTGATGGGGTATCTAATAAAGCAGAAGAGATAAAAGAAAGAGTGAGTGAAGCAGATCCTGACATAGTTGCAATTGTGGAAACTAAAATTAATGACATGATCTCAGATGCAATCTTTCCTGAAGGGTACCAGGTGATACGAAAAGAGAGGACACAGAGACAGGGAGGGGGAGTAGCACTCCTAATAAAGCGGAAATGGAAGTTTGAAGACCTGGGAAATCGAGTTACCAATGAGTGCACAAGCTTCATACATGGAACTCTGACAGTAGATGGGAGGAAGATTGTGATCCTGGTAATCTACAATCCCCCACCAAACAGTAGAAGACCCAGGCAGGAGTATGATGACAACAACAAAGCATGTATAGATGAACTGCAGAAGGCAGCAACACTAGCCCACAGAATGAGAGCGAAGCTGCTGATCATGGGGGACCTAAATCATGGAGAGATAAATTGGGAATCAAGGAATCCCCATGGAGGGGACGAAACGTGGGGAGCAAAATTAGTAGATGTTATAGACAGGAATTTCCTGACACAACATGTGAAGGAAGACACAAGGGAAAGAGGAGGAGATGCACCGAGCCTATTAGACCTGATTTTCACCCAGAACGTAGAAGATATCGAGAATTTAGAGCATGAAATACCTCTAGGGGCCAGTGACCATTGTGTCCTAGTCTTTGACTACATGATGGAATTCAAACTTATGACCATGGGACAAGAGATCTGGGAAAGGAGAGCTGACTACAGGAAAGGGGACTATATGAGGATAAGGGACTATCTGGGTGAAGTGCAGTGGGAGGAAGAAATTAGGGGAAAAACAGTCCAAGATATGATGGACCTAGTCATACAGAAATGCCAGGAGGCCGAAGAGAGATTTATACCAACGGTAAAGGGAAAAAATAAGAAGGAATATAATAACCCATGGTTTAATAGACAGTGTCAGGAAGCAAAAATGGCCAGCAGACGGGAGTGGAGGAAGTACAGAAGACAAAGAACAGAGGACAACAGAAGCAGATACAACAGAGCTAGGAACGATTACATTAACATAAGACGAACATCGGAAAGGGACTATGAGAACGATATTGCAATCAAAGCGAAAAAACAACCCAAGTTACTACACAGTCATATAAGAAGAAAAATGTCGGTGAACGACCAAGTGACAAGACTAAGGAAGACAGAGGGGGCATATACTGAAAGTGACAAGGAAATCTGCGAGGCACTGAATGCCAGTTTCCATGGAGTGTTCACTACCGAGCCTGAGCAGCTCCCATTGTTGGAAGGGGTTACCCTAGATGAAAGACTATCAGATATAGAGGTGACAGCAGAGGAGGTAATGAAACAGTTGACAACTCTAGATGCAACTAAAGCAGTTGGACCAGACAAAGTATCACCGTGGATACTAAAAGAAGCAGCACAGGCCCTCAGCGTGCCTCTGGCAATGATCTTTAATGAGTCACTTATGTCAGGAGAATTGCCCAGTTGCTGGAAGAAGGCAAATGTCGTGCCGATCTTCAAGAAAGGAGATAGGGAGGAGGCACTTAACTACAGACCTGTATCACTGACAAGCATCCCCTGTAAAATACTGGAAAGAATAATTAGGCTGCGACTGGTTGCACACCTGGAGAACATTAGGTTTGTGAACAAACATCAACATGGGTTCTGGACAGGGAAATCGTGCCTAACAAACCTTCTGGAATTCTATGATAAAATAACGAGGATAAGACAGGACAGAGATGGTTGGGCAGACTGCATATTTCTGGACTGCCAAAAAGCCTTTGATACAGTACCGCACATGAGACTGCTGTTCAAGCTCGAGAGGCAGGCGGGGGTGGGGGGAAAGGTCCTAGAATGGATAAGGAACTACCTAACAGGAAGGAGCCAAAGAGTTACGGTAAGGGGCGAGAAGTCGGACTGGCGAACAGTAACAAGTGGAGTACCACAAGGATCGGTGCTGGGACCAATTCTATTTCTTGTATATGTTAACGACATGTTTACAGGCGTAGAGTCCTACATGTCGATGTTTGCGGATGATGCAAAGTTGATGAGAAGAGTTGTGACAGATGAGGATTGCAGGATCCTCCAAGAGGACCTGAACAGATTGCAGAGATGGTCAGAGAAATGGCTACTAGAATTCAACACGAGCAAATGTAAAGTTATGGAAATGGGACTAGGAGATAGGAGACCAAAGGGACAGTACACAATGAAGGGGAACAGCCTACCTGTAACGACGCGTGAAAGAGACCTGGGGGTGGACGTAACACCTAATCTATCTCCTGAGGCACATATTAATAGGATAACGACAGCAGCGTACTCTACACTGGCAAAAGTTAGAACATCATTCAGAAACCTAAGTAAGGAGGCATTTAGGGCGCTTTACACTGCCTACGTAAGGCCAGTCTTAGAGTATGCCGCCTCATCATGGAGTCCCCATCTGAAGAAACATATAAGGAAACTGGAAAAGGTTCAGAGGTTTGCAACGAGACTCGTCCCAGAGCTACGAGGGATGGGGTATGAAGAGCGCCTGAGGGAATTGTGCCTTACGACACTAGAAAGAAGAAGGGAGAGGGGGGACATGATAGGAACGTATAAGATACTCAGAGGAATTGACAGAGTGGACATAGACGAAATGTTCACACGGAATAGTAACAGAACGAGAGGACATGGATGGAAGCTTGAAACTCAGATGAGTCACAGAGATGTTAGGAAGTTTTCTTTTAGCGTGAGAGTAGTGGGGAAATGGAATGCACTTCAGGAACAGGTTGTGGAAGCAAATACTATTCATAATTTTAAAACCAGGTATGATAGGGAAATAGGACAGGAGTCATTGCTGTAAACAACCGATGCTCGAAAGGCGGGATCCAAGAGTCAATGCTCGATCCTGCAGACACAACTAGGTGAGTACACACACACACACACACACGCGCGTGCATACAACACCAAATCTAACATCACTCTAGTATGGATCTACATAGGAACAAATGTAATAAGAACTTATAAGAGATATATACTAATATATACCATTAAGCATGTTTATATGTAGCCGTTGTTTGACCTCCAGGAAGGTATTGTCCTTTGCAGATATACTTGGATTTTTGTGAGAGTAGACAACATAGAGGATACAGAAAACCTCCAATCTCATACAAATCAGGTCTTTCAATGGGCCACATAAAATAATATGTTTAATGGAGATAAGTTATAGTTCCTGCGCCGTGGAAAAACAACGAAAATATAAAAACGAAGCCACATATAAAACGCTGTCGAATCATTCTATACAACGAAATAGCATTGTAATAGATCTGGGAGTAATCCTTTCAGGAGAACTTAGAGTGCTCTCTTAGAGTGCAACAATATTCCACTCTAACATCTCAATTCAAAGCTGGAGAAACCGCTGACCTGGAGAGCGTGCAAAATAACCTTTACTACTTGACTCCACTCAATAAATCATCTAAATTATTGGGACCGAATACATTTTTAATCTGTATTCTCTACAGATAACCCAACATTTTTATTATTATTATTAATACATGAGGTACATCTGCATTAGTGCAGCTACCCTAGACTATATGAAGTGGAGTACAGTGTGTCAAAAAAGCTAAATAGGTGATGCTAAAAAATCCCCATCACACAGGATGGTTAGTCATACAGAGGCATGTGATAAGCAGTCTGCACTGGCAGACTCCGGATGCATTTTGAGGATATCATCAACACAAGATTGGATAAGGTAGCAGTGGTAATACAAGTCCCCATCTCGAACTCAACATGGTAGCATAGGGGATGTAAGGGTCTACGGTATTGTCAAGCCACGTTTCACTAACTGCAGTGTGTGTGAGATGAGAGATGAACCACCATCACCATATCGCGGTAGTAATTGTGAACCAGGTCGTTACCCACTTGGCTGGTCCTTTTACCATGAACTATGGAAACAGAAAGCTGTCAACTGCTAACACGAACCAGATCTCGTCTGCTCCTGTACCCACCTGCGGTGTAAAATTGTAATTTAAGAAAGTGTAGTTTAAATTTACAATTTAAGAAATTCCTGACAAATATGGCAAAACTAAGACTAACATATTCTGGGTGATTGGCACAATTTTAGGCGCACAATCGTTGCGAATGTGTTTGCGGGGGGGGGGGGGGGGTGAAAATTGGGAGGATGGTGATAACTCCAGAACCGCTGGTGGTAGAGACATGATTATAGAACAACAGTTATAAAATATTCATGTTTATATATAAGTGTAACTTTTTCTCTCTTTTAAACTTGGACAATTCTTTATCCTGCTGCAAAATACTTTCTTTTAAAGTAATTATTTTATTCATGAGGCCTTCGTTTTCATTTTCTAATTTAAGAAAGTTTCTTTCGTAAATCTTCAGTAAATCTTCAATAGTCATTAACCTGTGGAGAAAATCACCTTCCATTAGTTCTTCCTCATTGCTCCCCTTGACATTTCCATCTGTTATTGTCTTGTTCCTTATGGCAGCGGCCATCTTTGTTCTTCACTATTTTGCTTTTGAACTTCAACATTACTTGTCCCTCTTTTTCACTCACTTTTGTATATGGGTTTTATTTCATTTATTTTTCAAATTCTCCATAAGTGTTGCCGGGGACACCACTTACGCTCACCAAACTGGTCTACAATACTTTGGTAGTGGGGTCATCCTGGAGGTGTTGGGTGTAGCCGTGTTGTAGTGTCGGGTGGCTGTGTGTGTGTGTACTTAACTAAGTGTAGTTACACAACCAGAGCTACGCTCGTGGTGTCCCGTCTTACCAGTACTCTTTGTCATATAACGCTGCGTGTGTGTGTGTGTGTGTGTGTATGTGTGTGTGTGTGTGTGTGTGTGTGTGTGTGTGTGTGTGCGCGCGCGCGCGCGCGTTTACTCACCTAGTTGTGTTTGCGGGGGTTGAGCTCTGGCTCTTTGGTCCCGCCTCTCAACCGTCAATCAACAGGTGTACAGGTTCCTGAGCCTACTGGGCTCTATCATATCTACACTTGAAACTGTGTATGGAGTCAGCCTCCACCACATCACTTCCTAGAGAATTCCATTTACTAACTACTCTGACACTGAAAAAGTTCTTTCTTATGTCTCTGTGGCTCATTTGGGTACTCAGCTTCCACCTGTGTCCCCTTGTGCGTGTGCCCCTTGTGTTAAATAGCCTATCTTTATCTACCCTGTCGATTCCTTTGAGAATCTTGAATGTGGTGATCATGTCCCCTCTAACTCTTCTGTGTGTGTGTGGGGGGGGGGGGCACAGTTCCTTAAGAGTACTAACCCAGTAGAGTTTACATTCTCGTGGTTTTGATCCAAGTATAGTGAGTTTACACTGAGAGCGTGCTCTACCTCACAGCTGTGAGTCACTTGTTGGTCTCCCTCCCATACATACCTGCGCCTTATGCCCTTGTTCACCTGCAACATTATGAAGCTCTCAGCCTGTTTGATGAACTACTTACGTCTTTATCATGTCTCCTCTGGCTGTCCTTTTACCAGACAATTTTAATTTCAGTTCCTCGGTTTTCCTCTTACTTTTTGTCATCCTTCTTTCTATCTCCTTCCTTTTCTCCATACTCTTCCTCTCCAACTTCATTGTCTACTCTTGCTTCCTCTCCTTCATTTCATATTATTTCTTGTTTCGTCCTGAGGTTATTCACCGTTTCCAGCTATTCCTCTCCGTCAATATTTACGTCCTTTTTCTCTCCCTCTTATTGGACCCAACCACTTGGGCTGGACGGTAGAGCGACGGTCTCGCTTCAGTGCAGGATCGGCATTCAATCCCCGACCGTCCAAGTGGTTGGGGCACCATTCCTTCCCCCGTCCCATATCCTAAATCCTTATCCTAACCCCTTCCCAGTGCTATATAGTCGTAATGGCTTGGCGCTTTCCCTTGATAGTTCCTTCCTTCTCCCTCTTATTTGCTCTCTTCCTATTCCTTCCCCTTGAACTTTATAGTTCTCTCCTCTTCCTGACACTCGTCCACATCTCCTCCACCTCTCCTCCAGCCCTTCCTCCTTCCCTTCTTCACGGCGTGGTCCTCCATCTCCCCCCCCCGCCCCCCCCCGCAGCGCGCAGACACAGAGCAAGACGGATAGTTGAAGACCTTCATCTTCATCTATCAACATCTTGTAAATGCCTTCCTCTGTCCCGGTACGCCAGTTCCCTTTGTGTGCGTGTGACTGGGGGTAAATGTGTGCGGGGGTTTTGCGTGTATGCGTGAGCTTATGGGGTGGGGGAGAGAGAGAGAGAGAGAGAGAGAGAGAGAGAGAGAGAGAGAGAGAGAGAGAGAGAGAGAGAGAGAGAGAGAGAGAGAGAGAGAGAGAGAACTACCTATCTGTACCTACTGTAAGTGTGTAATCTCACAAAGGCCAGTCTCTCAAACACATTAATTCATCAATCATTATTGTCTCCTAAAAATCTGACATTTTCTGTATTGGTAACCTGAAAATAATAGGGTAAGTAAATTCTTCGTCGCATGCGCGCGCGCGCAAAGAAAAAAAATGTGGTATATGTGAACTGACATACCCCCAGGAAGTAGCCCGTGACAGCTGACTAACTCCCATGTACCTATTTACTGCTAGGTAACAGGGGCATAGGGTGAAAGAAACTCTGCCCAATGTTTCTAGCCGGCGCCCAGGATCGAACCGGGACCACAGGATCACACGTCCAGCGCATTGTCCGCTCGGCCGGCCGGCCCCTCGAGTGCGTGCGTGCGTGCGTGTGTGCGTGCGTGTGTGTGTCAGAGAGTGAGTAAGCGAGCGAGGTTGTGGCCACAATAAAAGCTGGAGCGGGCCCCAGCTCACGAGGACTGAGCCGGGCTCAGCATGTTAATGAGAGTGGCAGGGGGGGGGGGGGGTTGTGGGGGGCGCCTCCCCCCTCCCCCTCCTGCTGCTGGTGTCAGCGGTCCGGGCGGGGGCTGTAATATGGCTCCTCGCATGATACAGTCATCATGCTCCCTAATTACTTGGGCTGGACCATCCACGGGCCACCTGGCTCCTTCCAAGTCGACTTTTGATCCACGACGATTCAAGGGCTTGGAGACCGTTGCTTCCCTTCGTCCTCATATCCCAGCTCCTTGTCCTCATGTCCCAGCTCCTTGTCCTTACATCCCAGCCCCTTGTCCTCATATCCCAGCTCCTTGTCCTCATGGCCCAGCTCCTTGTCTTCATATCCCAGCTCCTTGTCCTCATATCTCAGCCCCTTATCCTCATATTCCAGCTCCTTGTCCTCATATCCCAGCTCCTTGTCCTCATATCCCAGCTCCTTGTCCTCATATCCCAGCTCCTTGTCCTCTTATAATTACCCAGGTTGGATAATTATGAAGAGAAACTTGGATATTAGACACAAGGAGGAGTCAAAAGAATCTGTCATCTGCTGGTACATTAGATATTCGGGACCCAGGAGCTAGATCTCAACCCCTGGTGTGTGAACGTTGTGGCACAAAATAACAACATTGAGAAACGTGTTTGAAATAAATGGTAATGATATACAAAACCAGGAAGAGGAAATGTATTCATTGACGGGTGAATTAATTATTTTGGTATTACCAGGAGAGGCTGTCTGAAATTAATTGGAGCTCATAATGCCCTAAATTGGGTGTTTTCATCATTGTGCGGTGTATGAGAGAGGTGTGTGGTGGATGGTCTCTCTCTCTCTCTCTCTCTCTCTCTCTCTCTCTCTCTCTCTCTCTCTCTCTCTCTCTCTCTCTCTCTCTCTCTCTCTCTCTCTCTCTCTCTCTCTCTCTCTCTCCCTCTAGTACGAGAGACAGGAAGGAACAACAAAGAGTGGGAGAGACAAGACAGGCATGATAATTAAGGGTTAGACCGTGGTGGAGATTGATTGCAAATTGGGAGTGAGTGAGTGAGGTGTGTAGAGGAGTCAGTAATATGAGGAGAATGAGGGCACAAGGGAGAAGTAGAAAGGAGTGTGAGGGAGAAAGAGAGAAAGAGGAGGAGGGGAGGATACAGATGTAGAGGAAGAGGGAAGGGTAAACAAATATTCCTTAAGCACTGTGTACGTAACTCAAGAGTTTATCTGAACTCCGCAATGGGGCGAGACAAACCGGAGGAGACAACACCCTGGGGCTACACTGGTGTTTCCTCCAGGTTGCCGGAGCTCACAGTCCCCAGTACTGCGAGAAGGTTGTGACCCAAGGTGGTGGAGGGGGGAGGGGGAGAAGTGCACGCGGGCAGTAGAAGGCGGTAGTCAACATGCTGGAAACAAGGAAGGGAAAATGGAGAGAGAGTGGGAAGCTGGAAAAAAGGAGGAGGAGGAGTAGGGAACGAGAGAGAGAACAAAGAGAAAGTTAGAAGGGCAGAGAGAGAATGAATCGGAGGGTGAGAGGCGGAGATTAACAGGAAGAGATTGCAAGAATAATTGGTTAGGAGAATGAAAGAGTGTGTGTGTGTGTGTGTGTGTGTGTGTGTGTGTGTGTGTGTGTGTGTGTGTGTGTGTGTGTGTGTGTGTGTGTGTGCGTGCGTGGGGCGGGTGTGGTGGTGGCAGGGGTGCTAACTCCCCTTATGGGTGGGCAGGGCACGTCACACTGTGCTCTACCATTGTTGGTGATAGCAACCATGTTTAGCTTTTCCACGTCCCCCCCCCCCCCCCACCCCCACCCCACACACATCTCAGGTCAACAACCGACCTTCACCAGCCTGCAACCCACAACAGTTGACTAATTCTCGGGTAATACAATAGGTAAACAGATGCATCAGGTGAAAGGAAACATGCGGTGATTGAGCCACGGGATGAGATGTGGGAGAGTTAATAGGAAAGGTGTATGAAGTAGGGAGAGGAAAATGTTAAGGGAGTGGATTAATGGGAGGGAGACCGAGTTAAACAAAGGGTTGTGGAATAGTATTGGAAGGGAACTTAAGACATTTAAAATGGAAAAAATGTGGCAGTTACTGTTACAGCAGAGAGAATCCCCAGGAAGTAGCGTGACTGAGCAGTTACACACTAATGACTTCTTGCAGACGTGTGACAGACTTGCTTTGAACCAGCAAACAGCAGAACCACCAAGAAAACTCCCTAAACCTTATTTTTACTAACAATGGTGAACTGATGAGGGGAAATAATGATTACAAATACATGTTACTTAGATCACTAATCGAAGTTCAGACAAGCATGAGAAATAGTCCAAGAGGAGAACTCAACAAGTTAAGTTTGAATAAAAAACTGACTGACTGGGAAGGAATAAGCCAAGAATAAACCTGTTCTCCCCTGCAGAAATATGCTGGGAAGAACAGGTAGGTGCACACTTAAACCAGTGCTTCGAGAACATAGGCGCACTAGTACTGGTAATATTTAGCCGGCACATAACACTAAGAAAGAGAAAAGATGCAAACTGGAGCGAGAACGGCGTTTCCTCTTTAGGCGAAGAACAAATCACAGAACACCTCAAACACTCTATCCCAACTACGACGAGGAAGACAATGTAGATAACTATAAATGACGGAGCTCAAACTGCAAAAATCATATAAACTCCCGGAGACGCAGAGAGAGCAAGCTGCCATAAGTAAAATACAGAGACATCCAAAATATAGAACAACTGGAGGCTCAGTGGTCCCTTGCGCAAAGTGGTGCAACTGTTACAGATGACAAAGAAATGAGTGAAATACTGAAGCCGCAGTACGATTCAGCTTTCAGTAAACACCTGAACACATTGAACATGATCCAAACGAATTCTGTATGAATGTGACCGAAATTGAACCATATATTAGCTGTCACCCTAACCCGCCTATCACGCGCTTGACAGCTGGATGGACAGCGCTTCGCATTCGTAGTCCTGAGGTTCAGGGTTCGATCCCTGGTGGAAGCGGAGACAAATAGGTAAAATGTTTCTTTCATCCTGATGCCCCTGTTACCTATCAGTAAATAGGTACCTGTGAGTTAGACAGCTGCTACGGGCTGCTTCCTGGGGGGGGGAGCTAACAAAAAGGAGGCCTGGTCAGAGACCGGGCCGCGGGGACGTTGATACCCTGAATCAGCGGACGGCAGGTAGGAACAAGAGGGGTGAGAAGGGTTAAACAAGACAAGTGGTTCATTATATAGGCGCAGAGGGAAGGGAGGAGGATGAAAGGGTACAGAATATAGAATAATAGTGTGTGAATGGCATGGGAGGGAGAGAGGAAGAGAGGATAAAAAACGAATGTGAACAGAGGGAGGACAAAGGAAAACTCTAGCGAACCCACCTATTCTCCTGTGGATACACAGACAGACAGACAGGAGGGGGAGGTTGGGGAAGTAGAAAATGGACATGAATTGATGGGTTGTGTGATGGACCTACCCAGCTCCCATCCCTCTATCTCTTATCTTCCCTCACTCAAACTGATGAAAGGGTATAACAGAGTAATATTAATAGGGTGTTGCTTGTATAAATACAAAATACCACACAAAACTAGAGATACAAATGGGATAATTGTTCAGAAATGTCCAGAGGAAATAGAGGTTTGCAAATAGATGTTGATGCAGTGCAACATAAGAGACGTGGGTTTTCTGGGTTGTTTCAAGCGTGGGTTAGACAAATAATTGAATGGGTATTACTTGATATAAATGAGAACTTCATCATACATGTCTTTTGTAGCTGCTTCTGCCATGTTTTTACCTCCATAGATAAGAAGTGTAAATGCATAGTGTACATTTATTATAGATACGTATGGTACAATTTATTGTATCATGTGAGGTGTGGTGACCTCCCTCGTGTGGTTGCCACACTAAACATGTGTAGCACGCGTTTACTGCACACATACCTGCACGAGTACACGACTTACCACATTTGTTAACAGGTATAGAGCTCTCTCTCTCTCTCTCTCTCTCTCTCTCTCTCTCTCTCTCTCTCTCTCTCTCTCTCTCTCTCTCTCTCTCTCTCTCTCTCTCTCTCTCTCTCTCTCTCTCTCTCTCTCTCTCTCTCTCTCTCTCTCTCTCTCTCTCTCTCTCTCTCTCTCTCTCTCTCTCTCTCTCTCTCTCTCTCTCTCTCTCTCTCTCTCTCTCTCTCTCTCTCTCTCTCTCTCTCTCTCTCTCTCTCTCTCTCTCTCTCTCTCTCTCTCTCTCTCTCTCTCTCTCTCTCTCTCTCTCTCTCTCTCTCTCTCTCTCTCTCTCTCTCTCTCTCTCTCTCTCTCTCTCTCTCTCTCTCTCTCTCTCTCTCTCTCTCTCTCTCTCTCTCTCTCTCTCTCTCTCTCTCTCTCTCTCTCTCTCTCTCTCTCTCTCTCTCTCTCTCTCTCTCTCTCTCTCTCTCTCTCTCTCTTTTTTTTTTTTCTTCCCCCCCCCCCCGTCCCCCCCCCCCCCCCCCCCCAGTAATGTGGCGTGGAGGTAGTTACTCGCGCTATGAGGAAAAAGTATTTGCCTCCGGTGTCACCGTGTTAAAAGTGTTGGGATTTACTTGTTAAAACGCTTCATTACCTGCTGGCGTGTGTGTATAGTGAGCCAGCCCCTCTCCCATGTGTGTATAGTGAGCCAGCCCCTCTCCCATGTGTGTATAGTGAGCCAGCCCCTCTCCCATGTGTGTATAGTGAGCCAGCCCCTCTCCCATGTGTGTATAGTGAGCCAGCCCCTCTCCCATGTGTGTATAGTGAGCCAGCCCCTCTCCCATGTGTGTATAGTGAGCCAGCCCCTCTCCCATGTGTGTGTGTGGTGAGCCAGCCCCTCTCCCAGGTGTGTATAGTGAGCCAGCCCCTCTCCCATGTGTGTATAGTGAGCCAGCCCCTCTCCCATGTGTGTGTGTGGTGAGCCAGCCCCTCTCCCATGTGTGTATAGTGAGCCAGCCCCTCTCCCATGTGTGTATAGTGAGCCAGCCCCTCTCCCATGTGTGTATAGTGAGCCAGCCCCTCTCCCATGTGTGTGTGTGGTGAGCCAGCCCCTCTCCCATGTGTGTATAGTGAGCCAGCCCCTCTCCCATGTGTGTATAGTGAGCCAGCCCCTCTCCCATGTGTGTGTGTGGTGAGCCAGCCCCTCTCCCATGTGTGTATAGTGAGCCAGCCCCTCTCCCATGTGTGTATAGTGAGCCAGCCCCTCTCCCATGTGTGTATAGTGAGCCAGCCCCTCTCCCATGTGTGTGTGTGGTGAGCCAGCCCCTCTCCCATGTGTGTATAGTGAGCCAGCCCCTCTCCCATGTGTGTATAGTGAGCCAGCCCCTCTCCCATGTGTGTATAGTGAGCCAGCCCCTCTCCCATGTGTGTGTGTGGTGAGCCAGCCCCTCTCCCATGTGTGTATAGTGAGCCAGCCCCTCTCCCATGTGTGTATAGTGAGCCAGCCCCTCTCCCATGTGTGTATAGTGAGCCAGCCCCTCTCCCATGTGTGTGTGTGGTGAGCCAGCCCCTCTCCCATGTGTGTATAGTGAGCCAGCCCCTCTCCCATGTGTGTATAGTGAGCCAGCCCCTCTCCCATGTGTGTATAGTGAGCCAGCCCCTCTCCCATGTGTGTATAGTGAGCCAGCCCCTCTCCCATGTGAGTGTCAGGCGGTATCAGTGCCACAGTCCAGCAGGTACCAGAGCTGGAGTGAGAGGAGAGGGAGAGGAGAGTGAGAGGAGAGGGAGAGGAGGGAAGAGGGCGCCAGGAGAGAGGGCGGGGTGCTGGCTGGGAGTGTTACTGTACTGGGCCGTCGTTAGTGCTGGTGTGAGGCGGACAGGTGCGGGCGAAACACAATTATTTTCCAATAACGTGAAGGTGTGTTTCCCCGTGAACTGCTGGAGAGTTTATTGCTCGGGTTTTCTTGCCTCTTGAAGAAGTTGCAAAATATTCTTGGTCGATTCTTGGGGGGATTTTGAAGACGGTAGACGCAACTTTGGTCGGGGTTTGAGTGCTTGGAATAAAGAGTGTACCTGTAGATTTTCGGGTTTTCGCAAGTCTGTGATGGTTCACCTGTGGGTTTACCGTGATGGTTCACCTGTGGGTTTACCGGGATGGTTCACCTGTGGGTTTACCGGGATGGTGAAGGAAGTGTAGAGGTTGTTTATCGGTTTTCACTGATCATGTCGGAGATGAAGAACTTATTGGTCGAGTTTTCTCCGGAGGTTTTATTTGTTATTTTTATTTTCTGGAGGGTGTAGGAAGCGGGAAGTTTATTGGTGTTTTGCAGGTGTGTGGAGGCGACGAGGTGACGAGCGGTCTCTGGTGGTGGTGAGAGCTGGTGTGTGCTGGCGCCTGTGACAGGTGCGTGTGCTGGCGCCTGTGACAGGTGTGTGTGCTGGCGCCTGTGACAGGTGTGTGTGCTGGCGCCTGTGACAGGTGTGTGTGCTGGCGCCTGTGACAGGTGTGTGTGCTGGCGCCTGTGACGGGTGTGTGTGCTGGCGCCTGTGACGGGTGTGTGTGCTGGCGCCTGTGACGGGTGTGTGTGCTGGCGCCTGTGACGGGTGTGTGTGCTGGCGCCTGTGACGGGTGTGTGTGCTGGCGCCTGTGACAGGTGTGTGTGCTGGCGCCTGTGACGGGTGTGTGTGCTGGCGCCTGTGACGGGGGCCGCGCTCTCACTAATATAACTTGTCCAAAAGCCACAGTACTTACACCAACTGTTTCTGGGACGGACAAAAATACTGCTGTACAAAACAAAACTTTTGTAGGGCATAAGAAGGAAGGACATAACCCAATCTAAACTCTCCTAGACTTAGTAGAGTACATGGAAAGTACTAAATTAGGCCTAAGATGGCCTATATTAGGAAATATATATTTAGGCGCACGACATATTAGGCTGTATAGTTGCCATTTTTAGTTTGCTATTTTGAGTATTACAATACTTGAGAACACTTGTGGCTGCAACAGTCTGTTTTTGTACTGTGGGAAAACAAGTATTAAATACCCTGTCATTTTTGGAGGATAGACTGGCTTTAGTGGTTGATTGTTGTGGAGGAGGACATGAGGTGGAGGAAGGAAGGAGAGGGGTGGAAGAGGGATGACATGGGAGGGAATCGATCTTGAGAATGGTCCAGGACGGGCCGAAATGTCGTCGTCCCTTCACCTTCTAGTGTGTGGTCTGGTCAACATGGGAGGGAGGTCCCAGGTGAATGGAATGGTAGAGAGGGTGGTAATAGGTGCAGGAGCAACCTGGGAAGGAAAAAGGGAGAGTAGTTACCGCAGGGAACAAACACAGGTGTTGAAGGAAGGGGAGAAAATATGTCAAACTTCAGTTGATGGAAGATGATAGGGCAAGAAGCGAATGGGAATTAGGGAGAGGAAGCGACAAGAGGAGGAGGGAAAGCGGTGAAGACGTGATGAGAGGGGAACCAAGGAGATGGTTAAGAGCAGCGAGAAATTGTGTAGATGAGAAGGGAAAGATGGAGGGGAAAATGAGGGTAGGGAGGAGGACGTTTACCTGTGGCTTACCTCTTGCCCCATCCTCATCCACCTCTCAACCCGGCGATGCCAGGCACCACCAGGATTCGAATCCGCTCAGGATCACCCGCGGCATGGGTTCGAATCCTGGTGGTGTCATATAAAGTTGTTAGTGCTTCGTTATTTTCCAGTTATTTTGCCAGTTACTTGCAGTAGTGGGTAGAGTGGCGGCCTCGCTCTTTCACTGGTCGGCGTTCCAGTTCTGAGGGTCTGTGTGGCGGAGCATCGTTCATTCACTCCTTCTCATATCCCAGCTCCTTGTCCTCATATCCCAGCTCCTTGTTCTCATATCCCAGCTCCTTGTTCTCATATCCCAGCTCCTTGTTCTCATATCCCAGCTCCTTGTTCTCATATCCCAGCTCCTTGTTCTCATATCCCAGCTCCTTGTTCTCATATCCCAGCTCCTTGTCCTCATATCCCAGCTCCTTGTTCTCATATCCCAGTTCCTTATCTTCATATCCCAGTTCTTCGTGCTCACACTTGTTGAGAACTCTGAAATGTTCCTGTATGTCTTGTGTATGGTACCGTATTATTCTTATTCACCTCTAGATATACGCTGGAAAATGTATAGTTTTGCTCTTGTCAGTGTGGAAACGGTTGTGCACACTCGAGCACTCTCATTGATGTTCACAAGTTTGCTCAAACACTGTGAATTTTAGATGCTGGCTTGAATACTTTGTTACTTAGACGCTCGCTTGAATACTTTGTTACTTAGACGCTCGCTTGAATACTTTGTTACTTAGACGCTCGCTTGAATACTTTGATTCTCAGACGCTGGCTTGAATACTTTGTTGTTACTTAGACGCTGGCTTGAATACTTTGTTGTTACTTAGACGCTGGCTTGAATACTTTGTTGTTACTTAGACGCTGGCTTGAATACTTTGTTGTTACTTAGACGCTGGCTTGAATACTTTGTTGTTACTTAGACGCTGGCTTGAATACTTTGTTGTTACTTAGACGCTCGCTTGAATACTTTGATTCTTAGACGCTCGCTTGAATACTTTGATTCTTAGACGCTGACTCGAACACTGACCCCATCACAGCCTCCTCCACCCGCCTGCACACACACACTGGCCTTATGTACGTAAGAAAGACGCATGGTTGAGTGTAATAAGCATAAACTAATTGGGTACACAGAACACGGGTCGTAACCAGCACTCACTGTCGTAACTTTGCTTACTACCACCCACACCATCCCACCTGGACCCCTTCCATTCCATCCACCGTGTGCGCCTGCCTCACCCCCGCCTTCTGTTTCCTGCCTACTCGTCCCTCTCCTCGCTAGGCGCTATAGCTAATTGGTTTAAGTGGAATTTATTTGTCCAGTTTGTCTTGCTAAGCACCCGCTTAGGGGGGTGATGGAAGGGGGGACGGGAGAGGACCTCCTTCCAGGCCCCCCTTCCCTCTTGCAGGGGGGGGGGAGAGAAAGGTGGATGGGATAGGAAGTCGAGTGGGAAGGGTAAAATTAATTAGTAATGAGGAGAAAGGGCTAAGCCAGTATGACTAGACATCACTTGGAAGCGTTAAGAGGACAAGGGGGTGGGATGGGACAAGAGGACGGAGGCCAAACATTTGGCCGTCACTCGTCAAGTGAAGGATAGAGACATAGAATGAAAGGGAGTGGAGGAGCGGTGCCCCCCCCCCCCCCCCGCAGGGTCCTTCACCAGTCACTTCCACCTACCACGGAAGTGCCGGACCAACCGGGCTGTAGTGGATAGTGTAGTGGGGTCTGCGGGCCGCTACTACCAACAGCCTGTTGGACCCAGCTCTCACAAGTTAAGCCTGGCCCAGGACCGGGCTCTAGGAGCAGGAAAGACTCCCAGAACCCCATCCAGGTACAGTCCAGGTAGGCGTCCAGACATGACAGTAGAGGTAGACGCGCGCATACTCACACGTGACAGTGCTGTCATGTGTACAGGTATTTACCATGATATGTGAAGGTTATTACCCTGGTGTTTACACCTTTATACTCTCATATTTACACCTTTATATTGTCATATTTACACCTTTATACCCTGATATTTACGGGTTTTAACGCATTTCTTTTTTTCAGGTTGGTGGCGGTTCCTCGGCTGCTCAGGTAGATCTCTCTTGTTGGTTAATTGATTACCCTTCACCCATCCCTCTCACCCATCCCTCTCACCCATCCCTCTCACCCATCCCTCTCACCCATCCCTCTCACTCATTCCCTTCACTCATCCCCTTCACCCACCCCCCTTCACTCATCCCCCCTCACCCGTCCACTTCACTCATCCCCTTCACCCACCCCCCTTCACTCATCCCCCCTCACCCGTCCACTTCACACATCTCCCTACCCTCAGTTCTCACCCCCTATCCCCACAACCATTCCTCATGTAAGACCATAAATGGTTTTATTTAATATATGTTGAGTGATACAAGTGGGTGGAGCCAGGAGGGTGTGGCGTAGTGTGGCGGTGGTTGGCACTAGTGTTCCTGTGCACACGTCAGGTCACCTCGCCCTCTGCTAAACTGATCACTGCTCACAACCCCTTCTCTACCTCTCTTCTCTACTTCTCTTCTCTACCTCTCTTCTCTACCTCTCTTCTCTACCTCTCTTCGACAAGTCAAGCCTGGCCTCGGGCCAGGCTTGGGGAGTAGAACTCCCAGAACCCCATCAACCAGGTATCTACCAGGTATCTACCTCCCCCCTCACTGTGAGCGCCCCCCCACACACCGCCACAAATAGCGTCACCTTCCCACGTAATTAGGTGTCACTTGGTAACGGGTATTGATCCATCTGTGTTTGAAGTAGTGACCTTTTGGCAGCCTGGCAAACTGCTCCACTTTGTAGCTATTGTCCTTGGTAACTTATTGTTTTTTGGTCACCCTGAATTTAGTGTGTATACTCACCTAGTTGTACTCGCCTATTTGTGCTTGCGGGGGTTGAGCTCTGGCTGTTTGGTCCCGCCTCTCAACTGTCAATCAACTGGTGTACAGGTTCCTGAACCTACTGGGCTCTGTCATATCTACATTTAAAACTGTATGGAGTCAGCCTCCATTTCTGCCTAGTGTGTGTGTGTGTGTGTGTGTGTGTGTGTGTGTGTGTGTGTGTGCCTGTAGGATGGAGCTGTCAGCTCTTGGACCTCGCCTTTCTATCCCGGAGGTTGACTAATGTACAGACTCCCAACCCAGTTTTCTCTCATATGTGCTGCTACATTATTCTCTCGCACCTACACATCCCCAGGATGTAGCCAACAACAGCTGTCTACTGTTGTTGGCTCCTATTTACTGCAAGGTGAACAGGGGCATCAGATGAAACTGTCCATTTGTTTCTGCCTCGGTCGAAAATCAAAGCTAGTCGAAAAACCTATTCCACCTGTGCTGAGGCGACAGGACCCATCGTGGAAGGCGTGACCGGCCGCGTACTCTACCCAGTGCTTGTGGCTCCTACTGCAAGACTGTGACTGACTTCAGGGGGAGCCTCCACACTTCCTGTGACTTCAGTAGAAATCCGGTTGTATGACTTTTAGAAGTCTGGGTGGTACAGTGGTAAAGAATGCGACTGGCAGTACCTTGATTGCAGGTTCGCGCCCCCCCCCCCCTCACAGCCCCAGTGGGGTTTCTCATTGATATAAATCACGTTAATGTGATTTCTGTATCAAATCTATTTTCCTATTTTCCATATATGTAAATGAGCTTCCAGAGGGAATGAATTCATTCGTCTCAATGTTTGCGCATGACGCAAAAATTATGAGGAATATTAAAACAAAGGAAGATAGCAAGAGACTACAAGATGACCTAGACAAAGTTAAAGAATGTCCCAACAAATGACTAGAGTTTAACTCCGGTGATCTCCGTCTTGGCCGACATGTGGTCTGGTCAACATGTTAATGTGTGTTCTCCGTGTAAGATGACAAAGCCTTCCACTAGAGGAAGGTGTGATAGAAACCGCAGGAGTGAGCGAGGTGAGAGTAGTGTGAGGTGCGGGGGGACGCTGGCTCACACGGCTGCCTGTAATCCACATAATAGGATGGGTGGGAAGCCCACCTGTAGTGAGCAGACCGGGTGTGGTTGGCCAGGTTAGTTGACACTACTCATGCTTCATTATGACTGGCGAGGGAGGGAAGGAGGGAGGCGGGGAGGGAAGGGGAGAGGGAGGCGGGGAGGGAAGGAGAGAGACAGGGAGGGAAGGAGAGAGGCAGGGAGGGAAGGAGAGAGACAGGGAGGGAGGGAGAGAGGCAGGGAGGGAGGGAACAACATTTGATAGGCTTCATGCAGGTAAAGACATGAGATATGAGTGTGTGTGTGAGGGTGTGTGTGGTGTGAGGTGTGAGGGTAAACACAAGCACCGCCCCACAACACATACACCGGCTCATGCCTCACACACCAATATTCACCTCTATTCATGTCAGAACGCCTTGCCGAACACTTCATGTCATTGTAGTAAACAGGTTCCCGGGAGTTAGGCAACTGTTGTGGGTTGTAAAGGACTTTGAGCGTTACCAGTAATGTCGGTGCTTTAATGTACTCGTGCCGTGAATATTCTCTGCCCGCTCCCCAGGCCAACCTTTTTCACTACTTATGAGTCCCAGTGATGCAGGGGAAAGGTGAGGGTGGGAGGGAGATCTCAACATGAGCAGTGAGTGAGTGTACGAGTACCCATGACACGAGTCAATGAGTTAGCCACAATGACATCACGGTACAATCACCTAATTGCAAGAGTAACTTCCTTGAGAGTGTGATGTGGTGAGCATCAGACTGGGGTGATTGTGAGCACTCCGACAGGTAACTGGGAGACGTCAGGTGGCAGGTGGAGGCCTCACCTAACCTTGGCAGGTACACTCAGCACTCCTGGCGCTGTGGTTGATGCACTCACGCTTCAACCACACACACACCAGCACAAGTGATGACACCTCAGGCTGATTCAACACACCAACAATGTGTTCTTTGTCAGTATACTTGAGTTTATCTGGAGTGTGTGGCGGGTGTATCTCACTCACACGCACACACACACACACACACACACACACACACACACACACACACACACACACACACACACACACACACACACACACACACACACACACACACACACACACACACACACACACACACACACACACACACACACACACACAGACACACACACACACACACACACACACACACACACACACACACACACACACACATACACACACACACACACACACACACACACACACACACACACAGACACACACACACACACACACACACACACACACACACACACACACACACACACACACACACACACACACACACCAGCAGCCATTCATTGTGTTATAGTATAAGAAAATATAGCCACAATATAACAGAACAGATCCACCAAAGGAAAGCTGTTCAAGTCAAGTGGACTCGTCAACGTCCTTATCAGCTCGCGTTCTCAATCTGCCACTCCGTAAAAAAATGCAACTTTTCCTAACCAGAAATATACGAACCCAATCAACCCACCTAACCTCTCGGACCGGTGCATAGAAAACGTCTTTATTACGGTGCTTTTAATTTTTAGTAATACGTCATAATATTAACGAACCGATTTCGTGAAAAATGTGACGTTTGAAGTAAGAAGATGGTTCGTGCCACTTACCACTTAATGGTACTTGTAAAACAAGTAATTACCTATCAGAACTTACCTATCAGTGACTACGGGAGAGTGAGGTGTAGCTCTTGATGCCCCGCCTATCACCCTTGTTGTACCTGTTGTGTTATAGGTGAACTATTCTGACGGCTAGTAAGCAGGTGGAAGAACAGAGTAGGGAGAGAGCAAACCCACAAGGGCCGTGACGAGGATTCGAACCTACGTCTGAGAGCATCCCAGACGCTGCCTTAATCGACTGAGCTACGACTTGGAAGCTGAACTGAGCTTCCATGTCGTAGCTCAGTCGATTAAAGCAGCGTCTGGAATGCTCTCGGACGCAGGTTCGAATCCTCGTCATGTCCCTTGTGGATTTGTTCATTTGATGCATCACGTTAGTGTGATTTCTGTGTGTAGGGAGAGAGCCTTCTGCTTTTCTGTCTTCAGTACATCTGTTGTTTCAGTAGCTTGATAACCACTTGCAAGACGGAAAGGTCTTCCGTTATCTGTCTTCTGGCATTCTCCTCCTCCCATGTTTCTTCCTTTATCTTTATTTCCCTCTCTCATCCTTTCTCATTGTCTTCTTGCACCCAGCACCCGCCCCCAGCACCCGCCCCCAGCACCCGCCCCCAGCACCCGCCCCCAGCACCAGCCCCCAGCACCAGCCCCCAACACCCGCCCCCAGCACCAGGGGGAGTCTTCAGGTGCTCCCGCTGCTGGAAGACTCGGGGGGAAGGGCTTCAACCTGCCAACACCAGCCCTAAACCACCGGGCTAACAAGGTGATTAACAGATCCGCCCCGATTGTTGCCACCTTCCAGCACAGATGGTTTCTGATTGTGGCAGCTCACCGGGCCGTATCTTGGACGCTGGGGGAAATGGGTTCCCATTCCTGGTGGTAAATTAGGGGAGAGAGAGAGAGAGAGAGAGAGAGAGAGAGAGAGAGAGAGAGAGAGAGAGAGAGAGAGAGAGAGAAGGAGGAGAAGGAAGAGGTACACTTACAAGAAGACAATAATGGAATAAAGTTTGATAACGAGGAAGGGGAAGAAGACAAAGAACAAGCAGGAAAGGAGTGAGTAAAATGAATACATGTCCTGTTGAGTAATGTGTGTAGGTGAGTATACATCCTGCAGTATACATTATACACCTCAGTATACTCATCTTATAATTCTTTATTCCCGTCTATTTCATTCACTTTAAAGTTAACAAGTCAGTACTGTATCATTATTTCCACCGTATGAGCAACTCTCCTCATTCGTTGTATCGATGAATGTGATCCAAATGTGATGAACATGTACAGATTACCGCAGCGTAATGTGACGTTTTGTGTGCATGTTGTTACGGGCTCACCATAGCCCGTGCTACTTGGGACATTGTTCCAGGTAGCGAATCTTTAACAACAACATGCTCGGTACATGTGTGGTTATGGGACGGAGCAGGTCAGGTCAAAGGTAGCTGACCTGCTGGTCGCCCCGTGATGAGTCGCTCCCCTACCCAACCTGTGCTCTTGCTAGGTAGTCATCACATGATGAACCAGGTGCGTATTTAACTCGTCTTCTTGCTAAATAATCAGAAAATGCGTCATATTATTATTCAATCCGATTCTCCCATAAAATGATCATCATATGATGAGTCGGACGATTGTTCAACCTGTTCTCTTGGTAAATCATCAGCTGTGCTCGCTAGACGTAGCCGTACAGATATCTAGTCTTGAGAAGTTGGGAATGGTACAGATATCCTGACATAACAGTAAAGGCGGACTTCTACCACTGTATCCTTTGAGAGTGGCTTCTGAAGCTACTCGGAAGATAACTTTTTTTTGTGAAGGCTCTCTGTAGGCCAGTGGATAGGTGATAGACTAAGAGTGCTCATGGCGGGTAGAAAATAACCTAAGCTACTCTATCCTTATGAGATGTATTATATTGTCTCAATAAACATACTTGAACTTGAAGAGTGTTCAGTCTTGGGATGAGCCTAAGATCATGTTTAGTTACATAACTTATTCCATCCCGTTTGCCTGTTTATGTTCATATTGGGGAATCAATCCGAGGCTGCAGATCGAAACCCCAAGATCAGATGATTTGTGTTTGTACATGGTGAGTGACCAAACTGTTATGGCTGAAGGCTTCATCACAAGTGTATCAAGCTTATTCTGGGGTTGCCGGTTGTGCCTGGCTGTGGCGGGTGTGTGGGTCGTGGGGGTTGCGGACACAAACAGCCTCATAGACCAGGTGCTCATCAGGGAAGGCTGGCCACAGGGCAGGCAAGAGGCAGTAGAACAAGTCTGGAAAACATCAGCAGGTTGTCAACTTGTGAGAGTGTTACTAGTGCAGGCGTACGTCAGCAGAGACCTGACGTGACGGGTCATCTCCGCTCTCTTGCCCAGCTGAGTGTAGTGAACACTGAAGCACCCAGGCCGTCCTCCTCAGCCTTACCAGCCTACCTTACCCTCCCATAATATCGGGGCTCAACGTCTCCGCGGTCCGGTCCCCGACCAGGCCTCCTGGTTGCTGGACTGGTCAACATCCAGGAGGCACTAAACAACTAGGCAACAACGTCACTAAACTCATGTACTAAATTACCCGAACCTAACCTTACCAAGGAGCACGAATAGAAACGGTACATCAAGTAAATTTTGCGAGTTGCTGTGATTTTTAGCACATCAGTATTTGGCCTTAGGGGATATTTACGTCAGACTGCGATGTAGTATTGGAGAGGCCGAGGTGGGTGACGGTGGTGCCCGTAGCACTGTCTGCGGCCCGCTGACCCGTTACCCCTACTGAGTGCCGAGAGGAAGAAAAATATAGGATTAGAAAGTTTCCTTCCCGCCCTGCAGCATCTCCGGCCACTTTCTGCCCGTGAACTGTTGCCCAGTCCATGAGCCAGTCTTCAGCCCAGCTCCGTCATGCACATGGCAGGGAAGGTCTTGGCGCGGCTGGAAGGTTGCCACACGGCTCTTGGAATAGCGTAGTAATGAGCGCGTATATTTATGGCTGTGTAACACCTGACGAAACCCAAGACTTGCGTTTGACGGGGGAAAAAAGAAGCTATCAGGAGCCATCATCTTACATCTGTCATGTTCCTGACTGACTTGGAGCTGACAGAGTTCAGTTTATAAGTATATATCTCTGGCAAGGTTAGAGCTTCATACGTGTGCTGACAACTGGGGTCCGCGTGTGATCAATAAACAAAGGGAGCGGTGGGCGGAGTTAGCGCAGTCCCATGTTCTTTTTGGCAGCGTGACGTGCCGGCCTCTGGGCCAATCACTGCCCGCTCATAGCATCTCCGGGAATCGATACTCGGCGATGATTGGCTGGCGGGTGGTCCTGTGGGTGGGTGCTGGCCAGAGATGCTGAGTGGGTCGGTGTGGAGGGGTCAGTGTTGCATGGTCGCTCAGGCGGGTGTGTGTGTGTGCGTGTGTGTGTGTGAGTGTGCTGCTAGCTGGATGTGGCCTGTCCGTGTCCAGGCAGAGGTGTATCTTTAGTCGCGTCCGTGTCAACGCCGGCGTCCAC